>NC_141039.2:11605000-11862500 GCF_052040795.2 Danio rerio | reverse complement strand
AGAGATCATTATCTGCCTGTTGGCAAGAAGCAAATGAGGTATATCATTCAGCTTGAGCTCCAGCTCTGTAACGGTGGGCAGAGCCGCAGTGATCTACTCTCTGATAATGTACAGTGACGAAACAAACCCTTACCACTGGTTAATAATGTACTCCATTAAATAATCAATGACCCATCTGAATCTTTGACTTTCCTCAAAGGCACAGCATTAGGTCAGCTTTAGCGTTTGATAGTAACACGAACACAATATGTTTGTTTCTGTTATTACAATGATAGTCTAAAATAGATTGTAGCTTTTCATACTGCAATAATAGCAGTAGTCCAAACTGGTAACACCAATAAAAGCAATGCACACTTAGATCAATATTTTGCATATAATCTTTATAAATTATTAGATTATCATGCAAACTGAAGTACCATATTAATTAACAGTGATTCTCAGGTTTGTTTTTCATTTATTTATTATTTTGGGTTGTAATATGGCACATTGGTCTCTGCTCTGATAACTTATGATGTTGATTTAACTGTACAGTTTAACAAAGTGACTTTTCATTGATTTTTTTAATTTTTAGTATATTTTAAAGCAATTTATTGTAGAGCAAATACCTATAAAATAAGTCAATACAATACAAGTAGAGTGGCAGCTCATTACTGTCAATTTACATAACTATGGCAGAGGAAAGTTGTTTCAAACATTACATTTTTTAAATAAATGTCACTTTTTTACACTTTTCAACATCAAAATTAGTCAGAGCAGAACGTTGAGGTCCATTATTGCAATTCAAGAGCTCAAATAAACAGAAATCACACATAAATTACTGTTATTACAGTGATACATTTCATATTTGTATTCTTATGCATAAATACAGTTGAAGTAAGAATTATTAATCCCCCTTAGATTTTATTCTTTTTTAAATATCTCCTAAATGATGTTTAACAGAGCAAGGACATTTTCACAGTATAACTGATAATATTTTTTCTTCTTGAGAAAGTCTTATTTGTTTTATTTCGGCTAGAATAAAAGCAGTTTTTTATTTTTTTAAAAACATTTTCAGGTCAAAATTGTTAGCCCCTTTAAGCTATATATTTTTCCTATAGTCTAGAGAACAAGCCATCGTTATACAATAACTTGCCTTATTACACTAAACTGCCTAGTTAATCTAATAAACCTAGTTAAGCATTTAAATGTCACTTTAATCTGTATAGAAGTGTCTTGAAAATATCTAGTCAAATATTATTTACTGTCATCATGGCAAAGATGAAATAAATTAGTTATTAGAGATGAGTTATTAAAACTATTATGTTTAGAATGTGTTGAAAAAATCTTCTCTCCGTTAAACAGAAGTTGAGGAAAAAATAAACAGGGGGGCTAATAATTCAGGGTGGCTAATAATTCTTACTTCAACTGTATGTTTTCCATTATTTAGGGTTGAAATGTTTTGTTTTTTTTTTTGCAAATAATAGCTCAAAATGATAATATTCTTATTCCACATTTTAAAGACACATTACCATTGTTTTTGTACTAGTTTATAAAATAAAATACAGATCACATTCAGAGAATTTACAGTAACTTTGATAACAGTGTCTAATTTAAAGATTACAACCTAGTTAACCCTAGTTTACAATTAATAAATCCATACAATTCTGAAACATTTAAAGGGCACCTATTTTTTTTACCCCTTTAACAAGATCTAAGATAAGCCTTTAGTGTCTCCAGAATGTGTCTGTAAAGTTTCAGCTCAAAATACCAATCTGATTATTAATTATAGCCTCCAGAATGTGTTCATTTTGGTGTCTGAGTACATTGTAGCCTGTGGCGTTAAATGCAAATGAGCTGCTTCTCACGCCCCACCATTCCCATGTGCGTGTCTGCTTCTCATCATGCGATATGCCGGATAAACAGCAGTCAGTGATGGAGACAGACTCGGATGAAGCTGAAATACAGCTCATAAGTAGGCCCACACGGAATCTGCGCTCGCAGATTTTTAGGCCATCATGGATTCTGTTTATTTACTTGTGTAAATGTGCGTAAATGTATATTTATTCAGTTTTTAAAATTTATCACTGTAATATTATTGAGTAATGTGAAAATATTCATATGATTTATTTACAGTACAGTATGTAAAGTAATATTTTCTGTCTTTTAGTAGATATGTTATATGAGAGATTTGCTTTGATTGCCAAATAAAGTGGATCTAATTGGATTTGCATTGTAAACAATAAATAAAAGTTAAAAAGGTATTACTTTTTATTTCATATATTAAGTTTTTAGTTATGATACTTACAAAATAATTAGCATAAATCTGCAGATTTAGAACACAATTCTGCACAGAAATAGCAAAAAATGTCAGCAGACTCCGCCTGACCCTACTCATTAGTCAAAAATACCAAGTAAGTTTATTTGATTTATTTGATTGATTTATTTGATTTATTTATTTGGTGGAGTTTATTCAAGCCTTTCTGAAATGATGAGTCACACACAGATGCCATTTGCTGTACACACACATATTAGCAGTTACTGACACCATGCGCCTGCGGTGATTATAGCGGTTAAGAATGACATCAATTTTACTGCCTTTATTACAAACATGCTCTGTTTTAAAAATGTTTTAAACTTATAAAAATCAAATATTTGTTGCAACAAATATTTTAATCTCAGTTTATTTGCAAAAAAGTTGCAAAAAAAGTTCTGTGAACAAGAGTTTACATGTTATTATAGAAACATGGCATCTGTCAATTAATTCGGTGGCCGGGGTAAACCGCACTCCTACATCAAGTTGCGGTGGGCCTCAAAATCACTGGGATTTGGGTCCTATTTAACCGTCAGTAAATTTAAAAACAAAAGAGATTTGTTGGGTTTTTATTACTCCATTATGACAGTGGACACACTATACCTACACACAGTTCTGTACAAACAGCTTACAAAAAAGTTAATTTTCATCATAGGCGCCCTTTAAAAAAGACCCTAAAGTCATTAAAAGTTACCTTTCTGCAGTGCAGCATGAAACGTCACAGAGAGGGTGTAAATATATTCACGATCCAGAATATCATGTATCACCAGTACTCTCAAATGTTAAACCACTGATTCTTAAGCACAGAGCAAATTAAACATTTTAATTGAAAAAAGATCTATCAATCATTCCTTAAAGCTTCCATAAAATATGCATGTTGCTATTTTAGCATTCCCGATAGTTAAATCATTTCAGCTCCACTTGTAAAAACATTTAGTCAAGGTCACCCGCAGCATAATGGATATGAACTCTCCTGCAGCTTTTTTTTTTTTGTTTTTTTAACAATGGGCGTGTAGTTAGTACTTACAGAAACATATAAATGAAAGGGGTCAGCATTCATGTACAGCTAACCAACCACCTCTGTTTATTAAACATTACAGCTTTTATTGCTTAACCACACAGTTGCCAGTATTTAAATGATTTATTAGACCAAAGAGTAAAACCACATAAAAACTTTATAATAAAGTCTGTAAATGCTATTAAATTAAATATGACACGCAAATAAATGGATTATGGGATTATTATTTTATGATTAATATATTATTCCTTTTACTTTACATATTTGTTTGGTCCCTAAATTGGAGAATATTCATTCATTCATTTTCTTTTCGGCTTAGTCCCTTTATTAATCTGGGGTCGCCACAGCAGAATTATCCGGCAACTTATCCAGCATATGTTTTACGCTGCGGATGCCCTTCCAGCTGCAACCCATCACTGGGAAATAATTAGAGAATAGCAAAAGTATAAATGTCTCAAACTGTACAGATTTATCAAGATACACTGTAGGCATACCAATACCAATTTGTGTGCTTGTGTTGTCAAACTGAAGATGTTTTACAGTGTGTTAGTGTTTTTCTATTTGTATGTGTTTTCTTAACCTTTTAGCAAGTTTGAGCCATAATAAAAGTCCCTGTGTTTACTTATAAACCACACATACACTAACTGATAAAAGTCTTGTCGTCGATCTCCAAATTTGACTTCTAGTTGATCATTTGGAAAAGTGGCAGAAGGTAGAATTTTTCTGATGAATCATCTTTTGAACTGCATCCCAATCATCACAAATACTGCAGAAGACCTTTTGGAAACTAAATGGACCCAAGATTCTCACAGAAATCAGTCAAGTTTGGTGAAGGAAAAATCATGGTTTGGGGTTACATTTCAATATGGAGGCGTGCGAGAGATCTGCAGAGTGGATGACAATTTCAACAGCCTGAGGTATCAAGACATTTGTGCTGCCCATTACATTACAAACCACAGGAGAGGGCAAACCTCCACTTCAAAGTTCCTGAAAGCAAAGAAGGTCAGGATGCTTCAGGACTGGCCAGCCCAATCACCAGACATGAACATTTTTAAGCATGTCTGGGGTATAATAAAGGAGGAAGCATTGAAGATGGATCCTTCGCCATTCCAGAGGACATTATTAATAAGTTATTTGAGTCATGCAGAGATGTATGGATCCTCCAAGCTCATGGGAGTCATACACAATATTAATTCCTTTTCCACTGCACCATGACTTTATATTCTATACTGTACATTATATCTGTTAAGTGACAAGACTTTTGTCTGAGCAAAGTCAGAGCTTACTGTCCTAATTTTATCATTAAAAATCAAAGCATGATCTTATTTTATTCAGGTAAAATAAGCATAATCCAGAGGCCTTTGCCTTTTATATAAGCCACCTCTGTTTATCAACTAGAAGTCAAGTTATTATTTGTTGTTTCTAAAACTTGGATAAGCGACAAGACTTTTTTTTTACAGCTTGTGTATGCAAAAAAAGTTAAAAATGAATTTAAACACTTATTAAAACCCCCAAAATAAGATAGTTCAAGACAAAATTATTATCCCCCCTCTAATATTGTTTAATATTTTGCTTATATTGTTTAATATAAGCTGTCTGTTAAACATAACTTCAAATTTAGCATGTGGGTTAATTATTTTGATTTCAATTAACAATACAGTTGCAGTTTAACGTTGAGATGAAAATAAAGGAACAAACCTTATAAGAATGGCAGGTTGTTTCACAAGATATAGTCTTGTTTATATTAACTAACCTGCCTTAAACATTGAGCAGGATGAGCTGTCCATCCACCTCCGACTTCCTCTCCTGCGGAAGAGAATGAAGCACCAGTCAGTGGGACAGCTTAATTTTTAGCCTATTCTGAGTCAATGGTGTTGAATGAATGACATGAAACTGCAAAGATTCTGCAAACTTAAAGGGTTTGCATAAATCAGCTCTTTCACAAAGTGAGCTTAAAATAGTTCAGGGCTCTCCTTTCTTTTGGTGTTCTGTAGAAAGGGATTAGTTACTGTTAAAAAAGTGAGTAAATCATTGATTTTCAAAGCAATTGACTTTACTTAAAAAGTGAGAGAAACTATTGAATTAAAATAATTAAGTGCGCACAAAAATGACTTTTTATTGAAAATGAGTCTGTGAATGAATGAATGAATGAATGAATGAATGAATGAACGAATGAACGAATGAATGAATAAACACAATTCCTAATTTTTCTTTGGACAACTTAATTGTTTTATGTTTAATCCATTTAAATTTCTAAAAACTATGAAGTTAACTTTATGGATTTGTGTTGGGAGAACATGAAGGAATTGTGTGGAACCCTACTTTTAACTTGTAAATGAACTATGTGCATAATTATAAACATTTAGGTAAGTCAACTTAACTCCAAATTACTCTATTTAAAAGTAGATTGACTATTGCATTATTACAGGACACCTTTCACTCTCTCCCCTAGTGTTATCTCTGTTCTCACATGAAAAACAAAAGCCATAGTAACATACTAAACACTACAGTGTTTTTGAAACATACTATAGTAAAGTACTTGATGTAATCTTTCATAGAAATTCTTTGGTAATACGACAACTATAGTAATCATCCAACACAATCTCACGGCAATTCGTAACTTTTTCATTTAGTGGCGAATTTGTTTGATCTCACTCGTACATTTTAGTACGATTTGCTCATCCCCCAATGACGGTTTGGGTTTAGGGGTGGGGTTCGGTTAGGTTAGGTCACAGGTGCCATGCCTCCTTTTTAAAATCATACAATTTTGTACGTCTTAACTCATACGAATTCGTACGAATTTGCCACTAAACTGCCAAAACGTAAAATACTTACGTTTTCTCGTGAGATCAGGCTGTAATCATCCAATACTTTTCCTACAACTATGTGATATATTATGCTACAATACACACAGCATACCACATTACTTATTACAGTTGATCACTTAATACTACAGTATGCTGTATAGGGTAAGGTTAAGTGTAACTCGTTTTATCCTAAATACACTCAATTAAGTCATTTTTCTCAGCACCTTTAAGGCTTAAAGTGTGGGTTATGGATAATACTGTATACAATGAATCATTTACCTAACACTTCATTTTATGTCGTCCTTGTTATACACTTTCCTTTTTCTTTTATTCATTTTCCTTTGGCTTAGTCCCTTATTTATCAGGGGTCACCACAGCAGAATGAACCACCAACTATTCCAGCAAATGTTTTACACAGAGGATGCCCTTCCAGCCTTCCACACACACATATATTATGGACAATTTAGTACATCCATTTCACCTCTAGCGCATGTCTTTGGATTGTGGGGGAAATAAAAACATCTGGAGCAAACCCACGCCAACATCTAGTTAACACATGTAATTAATAACATTCATTAGTTTAATGAAGAGTTATACTGTAATGACACCTTTAAAAAATAAAGTGTAATCTAATATTTTTTCCCAATTTTATTTCTAGAAATTTTCAAAAATGTACAAATAACACACATTTTAAAATATCATTGTACATTTTCACAAAAAGAGAAAAAAAGTAGGATCTAAATTATTGTGACTATTATTGACCTCCATAATTATATTATTATCCCCCCTTTGAGTTTTTTTTTTCTTTTTTAAATGTTTTCTGATGTTTAACAGAGCAATGAAATTTTCACAGTATGTCTGATACAATTTTTTTCTTCTGAAGAAAGTCTTATTTGTTGTATTTCGGCTAGAATAAAAGCAGTTTTAAATTTTTAACAAAATTTTAAGGACACATTATGAGCCCCTTTAAGCTGTATTTTTTGTTTTCAAAAGTCTACAGAACAAACCATCATTATACAATACCTTGCTTTATTACTCTAACGTGCCTAGTTAACCTAGTGTGTGTGTGTGTGTGTGTGGGTAGGGGGGGGGGGGGGGGGGGGGTTTGTTGTCGTCGTCGTCGTCGTTGTCGTCGTCGTTGGGGTTGGTGCACGCATACTCAAGAGTGGTGTTGTCGCGCGCCTACTGAAGGGCGGCATGTGTCCAAGGGGAACTTTTGATCATTTTGGAAGGGCACTTTCTATCCAAGACTAAAAAGGGCATGTGCACTTCACAGGTTGAGCCCTATGTGTGCACGTGCCTGACAGACACACTCATACACTATGGCCAATAAGGTTAATCTAATTCGCCAATTTACTTCATCCAATTTACCTCTTTGGACTGTGGGGGAAACCGGAGCACCCAGAGGAAACCCACACCAACACGGGTAGAACATGCAAACTCCACACAGAACTAGGCCAGCCGGGACTCATTCCAGCAACCTTCTTGCTGTGAGGAAATAGGGTTAACCACTGAGCCACCATGCCGCATATAAATGTTAAGTTAATATTGATATCAATCCTGAAAAACAGTAGCAAAGTTCTCACAAAAATGATTAGGCTTACAACATAAATGATTCTTGATCACAAACAGGCAAAGCAGAATTACTGTGATATTGTTATTTAAAAATGTCATTTATATATTACTCTTTGTCTCTTATTTCTCTTTCCAGTCACTGAGCTGAACCACAACATCACCAGTGTGATTCCGGAAAGTGGTCTTCTCATCATCCTGGGCTTTATTTTGGGAGGAATCGTCTGGGGAGCAGACAAAGCGCAGACTTTTAAACTCATCCCTGTTAACTTCTTCTATTACCTGCTGCCCCAGATCATCCTGGATGCCAGTTACTGCATGCCAAACAAACTATTCTTCGGCAACCTGGGAGCCATTCTTGTCCATGCCATTATTGGGACGTGTTGGAATGCGGGCACAGTTGGCATTGCTTTATGGGCTTGCTATGAAGGGGGCGCAATGGGTAAATCTATTCTATTGCTGTTTAAATATGATTTTAAATAATAAGTGTATTCACCAAAGATAACATATATTAGAGGTCTGCGTATGATTGTACCCGACCGCTCCTGCTGTTTTTCACTCTTTGTTCACCCGCAGTTTTTTTCCCTGATTTGACTGTTCCTGCTAAATTTAAAGAGCCCATATTATACATGAAATAGGGTCATATCTTGGTTGTAAGGGTCTCCAACAACAGTTTAATATGCATGCAAGGTCAAAAAAACACTTTCATGGTCTTATAATCTGCATTTATTTTTACCTAATTATCCCAGCGACTCCTGTATGAATCGTCCAGTGATTCATTTGTTCCCAAACCCCTCCTTAGCGCGAAGCTAATCTGCGCTGATTGGACCAATGACAGCCTGTTGCGATTGGTCGACTGCCTTCAGTCAGAGAGTGAAAAGCCAAACAGCTAATCAGCAATATAAAAGTAATAACAGTTCATACACGCTCGATAGTGTAGGCGTGGATTTTAGCTGCCAGTGGGTCAATGTAAATACAGACCATGGACTTGAAAATTCAGACGACTAACAATTTTATTGAGCAAAAACTCCAAAAACAGTTGAGGAGATCTCCTAGCTTCTCACTCTGCACTTTTCACAGACACACACACACATATTGCACACACACACACGCACTTAACCCTGCTCCGGACGACAACGCGTGCGCGCACACACACACACACACAAACACACACACCTCCGAACGACAGCGCGCGCACACGCACACACAGACACACACACTTCTCGTCCACGGAGCTCCGTTAACAAAGCAGCACGCGTCGCGTTTTTAACGTGACTTTGCACGCGATAAGAGAATATAGCCAGTTAACCTGATACAGTACACTCGGTTACAAGTAACAAATCACAACTAAATACATTTGCAAGCTAGAGTCAACGAGGCAACTTTAATCGCACGTACTTACATTTGAGAAATGGAGGAAGAAAATTCCATCCTGACGTCCAGCATTAAGTTACTCTTTACTGATCCTTCCTTTAACAAACGCTGATGAAGTATTCTTTGTAGCATGTAGTTTCCAGAAGTTTCCAGTAGTTTCCAACTGCTTGGCTATAATGCTGAGGTTTCATCTTTGGGTAGAGACTCAATATATCCATCTGCAGTGTGACTTCAATCGACCGGCATGTTTGTGTGTGTGTGTTTGTGGGTGTGTGTGTGTCTGGGTTTCTGCGTCAGAGGGCGGGGCCTCAGGTTTGAAATCTCCCGGGTTTGCGCGTGCACGTGAATAACTTGGTTTCGTTCGTACGTCATGGCGAAACACCTAATGAATCAGTATCAAGGCGACTCGTTTGAAGCACTATGAGTCGACTCTTTTATAGATGAATCAACAGTTTTAAACACTGTATTCTTACAGATTTAAGCCTTAGCTGGATACTTCACTTCACTTAGAGCTGTGTTACACACTACATGGAGGGGAATTTTCAAAAACCCATAATATGGGCTCTTTAAATATACATCTCCTGTCATCAAGATACTTTTAACACTTTTCTGTCAGCTCAAAAGGAAAGGTGTCACAGGTAGAAAAAAATAATAATTTAATGTAAAATGAATTTAAAATTCCTTGTTGAACATCATTTAAGGACAGCACATCCACACTTTGCTCTGTCATAATTATTCTGTCACTCATCGACAACCTGCCTGTTCTGAGGGCAGTTATGCACCAGCTGCGTGCACTGACCCGCAAATGAAATGCATGAAGCAGACAGGCCTACACCAGGGGTGTCCATACTCAGTCCTGGAGGGCTGGTGTCCTGCATAGTTTAGCTCCAGCTTACTTCAACACACCTGCCTGGAAGTTTCTAGTATACCTAGAAAGAGCTTAAGTGGCTGGTTACTTGTTTCCTCGTGAGATCAGGCTGGTTTAATTGGGGTTGGAACTAAAATATGTAAGACACCAGCCCTCCAGGATAGAATTTGGGCACCCCTGGCTTAGATCATCCATGTAGTACAGGCTGTATGAACAATATGGAGGAGCCTTTCATATTGGTTATCAGTTCCTTTATCAGATATTGATCCAGTTTAAAGCTCAGATATGCTTTTTTGGGACGTCTGGATCTAGATCTACTGTATTGTCTGACTGCTTGCTCCCTTTAAAATTACAGTTCTGACCACCACCACATTCTATGCTGAAAATTAATCCTGCGTTGCAAGAAACCTGGTCGAGTCCATTAAAAATGCAGACTTCTGCAGTATATAAATCAAAAAATTAACAATAAATGTTTTTTTTAAGTCAGTTAGTTGCTGCCTGAAATTTGAAGTTGTAACAACAAGTTATAAAATTTACAGGTCATTTCAACTTATTTAACAAACTTAAAGTGTTAGTTCACCCAAAAATAAAAAGTTCTGTCAATAAATACTCACAATTATGTCATTCCAAACCCAGTGGGACCTTTGGCCGTCTTCAGAACATAAATTAACATATTTTAGCTGAAATCCAAAAGCTCTCTCAAGGTTCCCGACTCCTTAAAATTCTAGAAAAATGCCCAAAAAACATCTTCCAAACAGCCTTCAGTGGTTCAACCAAATATGAGAGTAAGTTTGTGTCTACATGTAACAAAAATAACTTTATTTAACAGTTCCTACTCAGTGTCAGTATAGGGCGCGTTCACTTCATGAATGTAAAGCTCAGTTGTGCTGCTGACGTAAACCTCGAAAGGGCCTGTGTGTTTCAAATCACGCTTATCTTCGTGTCCTATGCTGATGCTGAACAAAAAAAAATTATTATTAATTGTCTATTATTTATAATTACTATCTATTATTTTATTATGTGCACACAAAATGATTCTCGTAGCTTGATAATATAGTTTGAAGCACTGAAGACATATGGTCTATTTTGAAGATGTTTTGTGGTGTTTTTCTGTTGGTAGCATTGCTGTCTATAAAGGATCAGAGCTCTCAGATTTCACCTAAATTGTCTTCATTTGTGTTCTAAACACAAAGAAAGGTGATTCGGAATGACATTAGAGTGACTAATTAAGAACGTAATTTTAATTTTTGTTTGAACTAACCCTTTAATACTGTGTGTAGTATACTAATATAATATAATATAATATAATATAATATAATATAATATAATATAATATAATATAATATAATATAATATAATACTGTACATCAGTAGTTTTGGTACTTTTACTGTAATTCTGAAAAAAATATTTGTAGTATTATCATGGTAAGAACAGTTTAACATTAAAAGAAAATTACATTTTCTCTTTCATAAAAATATGGCGATCCAAAACAACATGATTTTATTTGTCAACAAATTTGAGTTGAAAATGAAATGGAATAAGACAATTGGGTTTTCGCATGAATTTTACACCAACTTCAGGTACTTCTTGAGTGTTTGATTTTTTATACATTTGATTTTACTTAGAATATTTATAATATCTAAACTGTCACCGTACATTTACAGCAAGACCATTAGATATTATGTCTATCAGTATATTTAAAGGAATAGTTCACCCAAATATTTCCTCATATACATATACTCAAGTGGATATAAACTTTTATGTTTTTTTTCCTTCTGTGGAACACAAAACTAAGAATGTTTTCCATTGACATCCATAGTACAGAAACAAAATAAAAATGCTATAAAAGTCAATGACTGTTTGATTCTTCAGTATATCTTTCTTTGTGTTCAGCAGAAGAAACTCAAACAGGTTTAGAACAAGTGGAGGATTTTTGTGTGTACAATCCTTTTAAAACATCAAGTTAAAGCTCAGAAAAACCATGACAACTTTTTTTATGTTACTTTAACTCATTCAAATAAAGGAATCACGTTTCAGCTTATTTTTTAAGCTACTGTATATAGGATATAACTTAAAGGTAAGTTGAACTACATAAAGTTAATTGGAATTGACTTCAAATTTGAAGCAAGCAACACATTAATTCTAGAGTAAAACCAACAGTTTGTCTGACCCTCAGGGACCTTGAACATCGGCTGTCTGCAGTTCCTGCTGTTTGGAGCCCTGATGTCTGCTGTGGACCCTGTGGCTGTGATCGCTGTGTTTGAAGAAGTGCATGTGAATGAAGTGCTTTACATCCTGGTGTTTGGAGAGTCACTGCTCAATGATGGAGTCACAGTGGTGAGTATTAGTTTTTCTGAACATCGCTAAATGTCACAGTTTGTTTATCTGATATTATGCTTTTCTGTCTCAGGTGCTTTATAATGTGTTTGATGCATTTGTGTCTCTGGGAGGCCCAAAGATCAATGCTGCAGAGATCATTAAAGGAATCGGTACGAATATAGAGCTTCATCTGACAACTTACTGTGCAGTGGGTCCAAATAATTCAATTATTTTACATCTAACAGTTTGAAAATCTCCCCCAAATAACACACTAATATTATTTTAGAACCAATGAAATACTATGATACTGTTGCTTTTTATTATATATATGTATTGTTTTTATTAGAATTTTAATGAGACCTTTAGTAATTTAGTCACGTGTTTTGTCATTTCTACAGCTGTTTTTAGTCATGTTTTTAAGTTATTATAACATTTTAGAACCCAAATGAAAATGAGAAATGCTGAAAAGCTAAAAGAGAATTTATTATTTTAAACCTTGTGTATTGTTCAAACTGACCGCCCTTTCATTATGTTCGGGACTGTTTTTGTCCCATTGACTTCCATTGTCACCACATATTTTGATTGTAAAGCCTTGACTGTGCATGCATTCTTGATTGTTGGTAATTTTCCCGCTTGGTAAGAGGTAAAATTAGTCAGTAAAAAAAGTGGCCACCCCAATATGACTTTTTCTGTTGATATTATTCATTTAGATGTACTTATGTAAATTCCCAATATTTCAATAAATAAATAAATAAAATGCACCAAATTATTGTTGGTGCCACTGACGTAGCTGATTCACTGCCTCTCCCCTCAGCGCTAGTTCAATGCTGGTAAAAGCAAACTGAGGCATATGCGTAGAAATCCATTCTCGTGCACCTCACGCACTCCTGTCTGAATCCTGGTTGTTTGCATTCATGCCGATAAAATATGCACCACTCATACGCAGTGAAACCGGAGTATTTAATATTTACCTTAAGGTACATCAATAGAAGAAGCTGCATTAGTAATATTGTGGCTCAAAAAGGGATATGGATAAATGATAATTAGGGTCTGTAAGTGTGTGTAATGACTTTTGTTCAGTTTGTTCACTTGTTTTATTAATTAACTTATTAATCTTAATTAATTTTAGACATGTCATATATAGTATGCTGTACAATAAAAGCATGTGAAAAGTTATTTGTATATATATGAAAAGTGTTTGTAAACTAAATATAGATTTTTATTTGGTTTGCACATGTACTTGCTGAATTATTTCACGGAATAAATTGCAATATTTCAAGTAAGTAATTAAATGAATTAAAACCATATTATTTCATTTACGAAAAACAAAAAATATACCATTACACTCAATTCGTTATTTTTTTGTGTGCCGCCCCAAGATTTGGTGTGACCTCTTCTGGCCACCCCTAAGAAAATTTTCTGGGGGCGCCCCTGTTAGATAGGCCTAGGCAAAAAGGTTTCTGGCTTTTATATGGAGTTCTATTGAGTAAAATTATAGTGTGTTTGCATAAATACACTTACTATGTTTACTATGTTCTGAGAGCTGACCTGCTTATTTTGAATATTCTCAGATGTATCAAGTGCACAAAGGTCTCTCTCTCACACAAACACACACATTGTACTCTATATAACTCCAAAGCCAAAAGCTCATCTTTTTTGCAGTGCGACTGATGATCAACAAGGCAGCACGATGGCTCAGTGGTTAGCACTGTTGCCGCACAGCAATAAGGTTGCTGGTTTGAGTCCTGGCTGGGCTATTTGGTGTTTCTGTGTGGCGTTTGTAAGGTCTCCCTATGTTCACTTGGAGTGTTTCTGTTTCCCCCACACTCCAAAGACATGTGCTATTTAGATGAACTGAATAAACTAAATTGCCCGTAGTGTATGAGTGTGTGTGTATCTGAGAGTGTATGGGTGTTTTCCAGTACTGATTTGTGGCTGAAAGAGCATCCACTGCGTAAAACATATTCTGGAATAGTTGGTGGTTCAATCCAATGTGGTGACCCCTGATAAATAAGGAACTAAGCGGAAGGAAAATGAAATGATCAACAGAAAAAAATTCCCAACAGGGAAAACCACCAACAATAAAGAATACATAGTTAAATGCTGTCATTACTTTGCAATCAAAAAATGTCATTATAATGAATGTCAATGGGGAAAAAACTTCCTCGAACATAACAAAACATTAGTAAATGTAAGTTGCCCAGATTGTATTGTTGAGTATTTGAAAAGTGTCAGCATTTTCCCAAAATATAGGATATTTGGTGACAAATTTTATTTTAACACCAAAAATCCTTTAATTTGCTGGAAATCAGAGACAGTCGTGGTCAAACTAAGAATCAAAATCACCCCAGAGTGGATGAAAACATCCCCGACTACACATATAGGTTAAATCACCATCATATATTCTACATCAAATATTTTAAATTCAAAGCATTTCAATTCCTTCTCCTATAGTTTCATTCGCTGTGGTGGCTTTTGGAGGTTCATTTCTCGGTGTTGTGTTTGCCGTCCTGACATCCATGCTGACTCGGGTCACCAAAAACGTCCAGATCATTGAAGCCGGTTTCATCATCGTGCTGGGCTATCTGTCTTACCTGACGGCTGAGATGCTCTCACTTTCTGCCATCCTTTCGTAAGATCTGCTCAGTAAACTCCTGTAAAATCAAGATGTAGACATTAGTGCACTGTAGGGTTTGCGATAAATCACAGACTGTCTGTTTTGTGTCTGACAGACTGACTTTCTGCGGTGTGTGCTGTCAGAAATACATCAATGCCAACATGGATGAGAAATCCGTCACATGCCTGCGTTACTCTCTAAAAGTGTTGGCCAACGGCTCCGAGACCATGATCTTCGTTTTCTTGGGAGTTTCGGCCATTGATCAAACCATCTGGGTTTGGAACACAGGATTCATCCTCCTCACCCTCCTCTTCATCGTTGTATTCAGGATGATGGGTGAGTTTAAGCCAGGAATTCATCGCTGCATAAAAAAAGTTTCTCGTAAAAGTCAACTGCAAAAAAAGAAATATAAATGTATATATTTAAGTAGTACCTAACAATAGAATAATCACTATTGAAATAAGTAGTAATAAATGAGATCTAAGTAACAACAAGAATAAAATCTTGTATCTTTTATACTATTTAAATAATAAGCACTAATAAATAAGTCCAAGTACTTAATAAAAAATATAATCAAAATGATAATTAGTAAAATGAAAAAAAAATGTGCTTTATAGATGAAATGCTTAAATGGCCTGCATAATAACTGACCTAAACTGGCAAATCTATTTATTTACAGGTGTTTTCTTCCTCAACTGGATCCTCAATCAGTCTAGACTGATCCCTATAGACCTCACTGATCAGTTGGTAATGGGCTACGGTGGGCTGCGAGGAGCAGTGGCGTACGGACTCGCAGCCTCTTTAGATGAGAACAAGATCCCGGAGAAGAATCTAATGCTTGGCACTACACTCATTGTAGTGTATTTCACTGTCATTCTGCAGGTGCGACACTTCGACTATTGGCTCTGATTATAAATATACTTTCAGAAATAAAGGTACAAAACCTGTCACTGGGGTGCTATTTTTTCAAAAGGTACACTTTTGTAACCTAACAGGTGTACATTAGTACCTTAAGAGTACACTTTTGTATCTATAAGGTACAATTGGGGTACACATTTGTACTTTTTAGGTAGTTTGTACCTTTAATGCCAAATGTGGACCTGGTAGGTACAAAAGTACTTTTGGAAAACATACCACCCCAGTGACAGGTTTTCTACCTTTATTTCTGTGTAGAAAATGCTTGTTTTCTCAGTGTGATCACATGTGGTTTTTAAAATGGGCCTTTTGTGAATTTCCAATTGTCTAAACGTGATGATGAACATGGTTTAACTAATTTAAAGTCAATGTGTGTTCTTTTTGTAGGGTATCACAATGAAGCCATTGGTTAATTGGCTAAAAGTTAAAAAGGCAACGCAGTCCGATCTGACACTTAACGGAAAACTGAACAACAGGGTAACAGCAGTCATACTTACTGTATCACTTCTGTTTTTATTATTTTTGTTGCCTGTGAAGGCCTACATATCAATAACTTACTTTTATTTTACAAAAACTATGCTAAACGCAACCCAGGCTCATTGGAAATACATGCCCAGGGCTACGTTTTTGTGAACTATGAAATAAATTGCTCCAGCCATGTTTTTTTGCAGCTTGTGTTTACAAATCCACTAGAGGCTGCTGTGTACATTTCTGTGAATCTCAAATACAGTTCTGGGCTATGTTTTCTCATACATGCCATCGACTGACCCACCCAATCCTTAAACCCAACCAATAATGTTTTCATAAGCAACCAAGAAGAGAAAAGTGCATTGCGGACTTTGACCATGTGGATCACCCCTTTAAGTCTCATATTAACATCAGCATAGAGTACCAACATACTGTAGATAAGTCAGACACTGCCAATCAGATAAAAATAAGGATTCACCCCAAAAAATTTATTCTGTTATTACTCATCCTCATGTCGATCCAATCCCCTTAAACCATTTCCTGGAGGGAGTTTGGTTCCAATCCTGCTTCATAACACTTACCTGTATATTTCAAACAAGCCTAAAAGGCTTATTTTGTTTGATCAGGTGTGTTTAATTATGGTTAAATCCAAAGGAACTCCAGGAACTGAGCTTGATACCTTTGCCCAGACTTTAGATAATCTTGGGAACCCAGATTAAGATATTTAATCTGAGAGATTGCTTTGGATATGTAGTACATTTAAAAAGACTAAAAACTATTTCACTCCTGTGTGTGCATATCTGCAGGTTTTTGAACACACATTGACAGGAATGGAGGACATCTGTGGCCGAATGGGAGATAACTGGTGGACGAGACAGTAAGCATTTCACTCTTGAAGAAAATGTAAACAGAGTTATTGTTTGAGAAAGTTGTTTCATATTTTTACTCCTTCTCAGTTGGAACCATTTTGAAGAGAAATATGTCTGCTGGCTTCTAATGACGAGTGAGGCCAGAAAGCGCAATGACAAAATCTTGGATGCCTTCCACAAACTAAATGTTGAGGACGCCACCAAATATGTCAATGAGGTAAGAGTGAAACAGTATCATCAAATCTGTTGTAATATTTCATTCACTTGCTTTATTATTGTTTCTTTTACCAATACGGCCAATGGCTGCTGACTTAATAAGTATAACTATATACAAATATACATTTTTATAACCAATTATTATTATCATTATTATTATTTAGAATATACTAAATGACAGATTAATAAAAATATTTATGATTAGTGATTATAAATTTGTATTTTATTTAAAAGTCTTATTAATCTTATTATGATTTTTGATGAAGTTTTTATTATTAAATATCTAAATTAAAATGACAATTATGGCTTATTAGGGGAAAATAAATATTGAAACTTTTTTTCTCAGAAAACCTTTCTAAAGGTGTTGTTGACTTAAAATCTTACCGGATCGTAGTAACAACCAAAAAAGTCTATAAAATTTCAAAGAAAACAAATCTAATTACTTTACAAATTAAGTTATGTGTAATAAAATGAAATGACTGGAAAAAGTACTGAACACATGAAGAAAGGAAGGTGTAGATAGGCAGTGAAAGCCCAGACAGCAACTGAAATCTCTCAGTAGTTCTTCAGCAACCCTCTGCCCTTCATTATTGTAAATTAAAATTCGCTGCTACAGTCCAACATCTACATTAGCAGGATGATGAAGATGAAACCAGGGTGGACATTTCAGCAAGACAATGATCCAAAAAACAGCCAATGAAACACTCAAATGCTTTCAGAGAAGGAAAATCAAGCTGTAGAATGGCCCAGCCAATCCCCTGACTTCAATAGAATCTAATAGAAAATACAAAATTAAGATCAGATTTGATAGGCGAGCCTCACAGAACCATCAAGATTTTTACACTCTGTTAAAGTCTGTAAAATAATCACACCTGAGCAATTCATGTGACTTCATTCTCCATATGAGAGGCATCTTTAAGCTGCCTTCATCAGAAAATCATTTTATATAAAGTATTAAATACATTTTAGTAGTACTTTGTTATTACACATTACTTATTTTTCAGATTTTTTTGTTTTATTAATTTTTATGTTTGTATTGTTTGGATTTAAATCAAAATCTGGTTAAATTCTATGTCAACAGCTTCTTTAAAAATATTATTCCCTAGAAAAAACATTACATGTTTTTTTATACATACTGTATATGTATGTGCTATACATGTTTAATGTTTATTTGCTCTTGGACAATGAAAACACTGCTATATTACTATTGTTTAACATGATTATAAAAATTAAACATCTATAGTTTGATATTCATATATCAGTAAGTATTTAAACGTTACTTAATAGTAATTGCAATATAAGGAAATCACAAGCTGCTTTCAGACACATAAATGCTGTGTTTTGATAACACATTATTGTTTACACATAACACATAAATGTTTACATTGTGTTTCAGACACTTTGATGCTGCAACAAAATGTCCCAACTTTTCTAGTATTTGAATTGTCTTTGTATATTGAAGTGCTTGCCCGTGTTTTAAAGGGATCGTTCACCCAAAAATGAACATTTCCTCACCATTTACTCACACTTAAGTGGTTTAAAAACTTAATAAATGTTGTTTCTGCTGAACCCTCAAGTAGTTTGATACTTTTATAAATTTTATTCTTCTGTTGAACAAAAAACGAGATATTTTTGAAGAAATCCAAATATCTTCTTTTGCATTCAACAGAAGAACAAAACTGCAACTGGAAGGCGAGTGATTGATGACAGATTTATCTTTTTTTGGGTTTCCCTTTAAGGATGCATAATATTATTTTATCAACAACTATATGTATTGCATTTTTATGAATTTGTGTCCTTTTTTAGGGTGAAAGCAAAGGTTCTCTGGCGTTCATTCGTAGTTACGACAGTGCCTCTGTAGACTTTAAGAAGAAGCTTGCTTTGGAGTACGCAGACATCATTCCCGATATCATGGCTGACATGTCCGAATATGACTTTGACATTGACAGTGTTCCCGTGACCTCTGTCATGTAAGTGTGTTCGAAGATTCCACACTCACAGATATTTCACACTGTTTATGTTTTCAATACTTGAATACAGTTTCTCCATGTAAAAAAAGATGTGACGCTAAAATCATCATACACAAATAAAGATGGCTAAATGTTTTGACTACAATCGTTTGAATTTTTCAAATCCAGGAAGAACCCGATTCCATCTGTATCTCTGGATATCCATGAGCAGGAGCGGAGGGGCATGTCAAACGACCTCAACGCCCATCATCTACTAGAGCAGCACTTGTACAAGAGCAGGAGAAATGTAAGTATTGTCCTGCTAAAACAATAGGATTTCCACTTTTACATTGTTTCTCGATCAATTTTTGTCTGTTTAATCCTGCCCGATCCCATGAGGAAATTAACTATTTTAGATATTCTCCAAAAAGAGGTCAATTCATATGGTTTTTAAAAGGAGACATGTATGCAACCCAAGCTCATTCTGAAAACGAAGCCCCGCGGACGTTTCTGGAGACCGCGATTTACGTGGCCGGAGATACGTAAAGGCCGCGTTACGTTTTTTTTTGAGCGAACGCTGCGGGGCGGTGTGGCGCCGCTCCGCCCCTCCTTTTCGCGCTCGCCGGCCGACGGCTCGCCTCCGAGTGAAGGGCTTTCCCGATGCAATCAGTTTGTCCGCTTAGCTCACAGCGTTGCGTCGGCGGAGCGGAGGCCCCGGAGGAGGAGAAGGAGGAGCCGGAGCCGGCCGCGGTGGATGACGACCGGGATCGAGTCCAGGGAACAGCAGGTTCCGGAAATCAGGTAAGACGAAAAACGGAATCCAAAAAAATAAGGGCGAGAACGCAGCGGGATCCGAAAACGCGGTCGAAATCGAAGACGAGGGCTTTTGCTTTTTTTTTTTTTCTGGACGGCTTTTGCGAACCGTCGCTCGGGTTTAGGGAAAGAGGAGGAGGAAGAGGAGGGTGGCCGAGTCGGCGGCTTTTCGCGCGAGAACGGCGCGGGCGCGAAAGGCGCGCGCTCCCGAGAGGCGCCCGAGACACGAAAAAGCGAGCACAGCGGCCTCTTGCGGATCCGCAAAAACAAAAACCGCTCGAATACGTACCTCCCGGGACGTAAATCGCGGTCCGCAGAAACGTCCGCGGGGCTACGTTTCCACAATGAGCCCGGGTTGCATGTATCCAAACCCCACTCCTAACCCTACCCCTCATTGGAGGATAAGCAAATCATACTAAAATGTGAGGATGAAATTGTGTACTATAAGGAATTGCACAGTAATACTGGCAATTTTGCTTGCTAGTAATACCGTAAAACTCACAAGTGCTCTGTAAATTAACAATTACAATTGTGCTGTAAAACTTCAGCATAGTTGTAATTCTTAATTTACAGTGCTCTTATAAATTTTGCTAGTAATACTGTAAAAATTGCCACTAATACCGTCAAATTTATAAGCGCACTATACATTTACAATTACAATTGTGCTCTAAAGCTACAGCACAATTATATTTGTTAATTTACAGTGCACTGGTCTATTTTAGAGTGTTACTAGCAAACAAAATGGCCAGTAAGACTGTAAATTTTTACAGTGTACAAATAATACGAATTAGACATCAAATCAAAAAGTTAGGAATTGCCACGAGATTGCGTTGGTCTAATCATAATCTCATTCCATCCAAATCAACAGAACCGTGCCACTTACAGCCGCAGTCACTACAACACCTCAGAGAATCCAGACGAAATGCAGGAGATCTTCCAGAGAACCATGAGGAACCGTCTGGAGTCCTTTAAGTCAGCTAAGATGGGAGTCAACCCTGCCAAAAAAGTCTCTAAACATCCCAAGAAGGATGCACCACATAAGGTATACCAAATTAAGTGTTCATTCCCTGCTTTAGTAAAAGTAATTGCCCCGGTATATTTCAAATAAAGTCTTATTTTGTTCTTCATTTGAAGATAAAAAGAAGTTTAATAAGGCTGAGTGACAGTATATTGTTATTAAACACACTGACACCCCCGTACTGTAGTTGGCACACAGGCACTGATTGTGTAATCACCACAGACCAATGGTTCCTAAAAGGTGTTTAGGAGCCAAAACAAACTCCCCCAAAAGTTTGATTTAGTGGGCAATTTCGAATTGAATTTTGTACGAAATGATGTCATTTCAAGTAGTCCTTTCCTTTGAAGTGTACAGAAACTTCCTAAAGATCTTAAATGGTTAGTTTACCTACAAATAAAAATTGTTATTATTTACTCAACATCATGTTGTTTAAAACCTTCCTTCATTCATCTTCAGAACATAAATTAAGATATTTTAGAAGAAATCAGAGCTCTCTCATATACTCTATAGGCAACAATGATCCAAAGGGCCTTATAATACACCCGGCGCAAGTACTGTATGGTGCAAATATAATAGTGCGATCTGTTGGACGCAGCACAGTGCTCATTCAGTAAAGGCACAGCTAAACAGATGTGTTTTCAGTTTGGATTTGAATGTGCCTAATGTTAGAGCACATCTGATCATTTCTGAAAGCTGATTCCAGCAGTGAGGGGCATAGTTGCTGAAAGCTGATTCACTCTGCTTTGACTGAACTCTTAGAACTTCTAGTTTAGATGATCCTAAAGATCTGAGAGATCTGTTAGGTTTGTGTTCAGTCAGCATATCTGTAATGTATTGAGGTCCTAGGCCATTTAGTGATTTATAGACCAGTAATAATACTTTAAACTCTATTCTGAATGTAACTGGGAGCCAGTGTAAAGTCCCGAGGACAGGTGTGATGTGCTCTGATTTCCTGGTTCTAGTCAGAATCCTGGCCGCAGAAATAGTTTAGAATTTAGAAATAGTTTTAAAACAAATCTTTGCGCTTAACAAATTTAATAAACTATGTAGGCTAATGGATCTTCAGTGGAGTGCGCACAACACTGTTTCCTTATCTACAAAAGTAAAGGAGTGAAGAGTAAAAGCAAAGTAAAGAGAAAGTAAAAAAAGCTGAATGGAGGAGGCTCATTCTTTATCCTATTGCTGCAGATGGTCTATTTAATTTACATTTTTTGCACTTGAAAAGTCCACCATGTTAATAGAAAATGTGCCATGGTGTGACGCAACTGACTCTTAAAGGGAATGGGAGATGAGACTCTGATTGGTTCAATGCATGTTATGCTCAAAACACACCCAGAACTCATTAAGTGAATAAGCACAACCCTGTTATACCATGCGCTGGGGCGCATACCTTATTTTTACATCCTTAAACGAGGAAAAGTGAATTCAGACACACTCTTAATGCTTTTACACCATGTGCTTTAGACTTTGCCCTTAGATCATTAAAATAGAGCATTCAGTCTAGAAAATTACCAAAACCCTCAAAACAGACCATATGTCTGTAAATGTGACCATATGTCACCTTCTTTTCCTCAGTATTATCTTACTTTTTATTCTGACGATAAACAAAGGTCTCAGGGTGTTTGAGACTCCAATTATGAGGGCAATTTTCATTTTTTTGAGTCAACTAACCCTTTCATTAACAGTACATTATTTCCTGCCACAAAAGAAGACTAGACAACTATGAAAACTTTAAAAAATAAATTATTAAAAAACAAATGTGTTAAAAAATTCAGTGTTTTTTTTTTCAAAAAAATGTGTTTTTGTATATTATAAAGTGTTTTATTTAGCATTTCCAATGTGTATTTTTAGCCTAATGGAAAGCCAGCAGACCCAAACAGAGACCATCTTTATGGCGATGAAGGTACATTTGATACATGTTCTATCTATCTATCTATCTATCTATCTATCTATCTATCTATCTATCTATCTATCTATCTATCTATCTATCTATCTGTCTGTCTGTCTGTCTGTCTGTCTGTCTGTCTGTCTGTCTGTCTGTCTGTCTGTCTGTCTGTCATCTACCTACCTACCTTACCTACCTACCTATCTACCTATCTACCAACCTACCTACCTACCCATCTATCTATCCATCTATCTATCTCTGCCTGTAAACATCACTTTAGTTTAAAACTTAGTTACAATTAGGTCCTACGTACAAAGGCAGCATTGAAGTAATATAAAAACTTTATAAATACACCACATATTTGAACAGCTATTTTCTTGCTTCAAAGACTTTGTAAGATAAAATTTGAAAAATAATTGCGGGTTCTGTTTATGGTCATTCAATTTTCCCTCTAGACTTTGAGTTTTCTGCAGACAGCGCCTCTAGCAGTGAAAATACCGGTCAGTTCCCCAGAAGAGTCATAAACACGACTGGAGGTAATAATCTTTTGTGGCTGCATACCAAATTTATGTGACAGTTGTGTGATGTACATTATGTATCATGTACATTGATGTCATCATTATCATCATCACTCTATTTCCTGCAGCTGGTGTGGATAATCCAGCATATATCCCTGAACTGGACACCTCTCCATCCATGCGAAACCCACCCTGGCAAACAGAGACAGGCCACAACACAGCTGTAGCACCTTCTCAGAGAGCTCAGGGCCGACTGCCCTGGACGCCCACTAACCTGAGACGTCTGGCGCCGCTGAGAGTGAGCAGTCGCTCCACAGACTCCTTCGCCATGCCTGAACCTGCAGCTGACGAGGAGACGCCTGAGGAAAAACCTGCAACACATCATACTAGACTGTAAACTGATATCTTTCCATCCACCAACATTCACTTGCTGAACATGTGATAGGGTTAATCCTTTAAAACCGACACTGTTGCAAGTAAGCTGTTATTATGACAAACTCATAGAGATCATAGGGAATCATAGTGGTAAGACAGTCATGAGGGGGTTAAAAAAAAATAATGATTTAGATCAATTGCTTCACACTATATTTAAAAGCACTTAACACTAAAAATGGTTTTTAGCTTAGCACAACATCAAAGTACAGCGATTTATGAAAATAACACCATATTTTACCCCAGATTTAGCGATGCACTGGAATCAAAATTCTTGGATGAATTCTTGTTTTGTGTGTGTGTGTGTGTATGTGTGTGCGCGTGCGTGCGTGTGTGTATGCGTGTGTGTGTGTGTGTGTTTTACATTAATTTAGCCATTTTTTCTGCCAAAGCAAAAAGCAAAAAATGTGTTTTTAACTATCTTGTCTTTTTTTTTCAAAGAAAAAAAACAAGGAAAAAACTACATTTAAAAAGGTTGTATTTAACAATCCAAGAGACAGTATATTAAAATAATATTAAATATGTAAGAATATAATATTTATATTTATGTAATTTAATAAACATTTAACAAAATTCTCCGCTTATGGACATTTATCTTAATCTGTAGTGATAAAAGCTATGTAAATTAGCTTTGCAATTAAAGAACACAGACATTTACCACTGAAATTGTCTTATTTCTCTTCATGTCTCATCAATTAAAACATTCATATGTGCTTTTTACATATAATTTTTACACAGGCATAGTGTCAACTATTCTAGCTAGATTTCTTTTATATATGTGATATATATGAGCAATATCACACGAGTAGCAGTAGTATGTAGTAGCAGTGGTATGGCTGTATATTGACACTGGTGGGAGGCGTGCGTAGGCTCGATGCCTCAGGCTAAGTGCCTTAGTGTCCCACCAGTGACGACATACAGCCACATCGCACTACGAGTGTGATATTGCGTTTATACAACAGTGTAATCATATATTTGAAAACAAAATCAAACATGGAGAGTCTCAAAAACCCTGAGGAACTACTTTCTTCCACCATTCATTCACATCTGCAGCTGACGTCAGAACAGCAGAAACCGTTGCTAATTTACTAACGCCACTTTAGCGCTAGTATTTGAATGATTCTCCAGCATAATGTCTAAAGTGATGACAAAACTGCTGATTTTGTTCATATTTTCAGATTATAAGGCTGAACAGCAAGAAATGACATCAGTCTGCAGAGATTTCTTAGTATTTCTGTTGCAATCGGGAGATCACAATAATTAACCCTAAATGGCCAAACAAACACTACCAGATTACTATGGTATAAATACAGCGCTACAAAATTAAAAAAGAGAGAGATCGACTGAGAATGTTACTTACCTGTTCTGTAATAATTTACCAAGCTTTAGTTTAAAACATACACCAAACAAATGCTATTATTTGTCACATCGCGCAATTTTTTTTTTTCCATTTGCGTCTATGACACATGAAAAAGACTCTGATACATCAGACGTGCCTGCTGTGGGTTTCCTAACAGTAAACTGACCATTTTATAATGCAAGCTGAACCTCCTTTAAGGACAGTGCATCTTCACTTAGCTCTGCTATGGTCAAACCCGCTCTGAGGACTGTTATGCAGATAATGCGCGCTCAGACTGTGTTAATAAATTGTATGTGCAGAAAGCACTGGTCCATGCATTCAGCATGTTTAACAGTTGGCTGTACCAGTGCTCAATAGGATGAGAAAATCACAGATATGCTGTTCTGAAATAACGTTGGGACCAGAGAGCGCTATGTTAGACCGCCCGCTCATGTTCAGAGTTAACGACAGTATATATATATATATATATTTATAGAGTTTACTCGCATATATGTAGATTACACTTTTTTACTTAATTTGTCTTTGCAAACTATGTGCCGAAACAGAATTAATAAGCAGTTGTCTATCAATCCTACATTAATCTTTTTTTCTTTTGACAAGTTCTATACAATTTTGAAATCTGCAAGTTGTATATTTATTATTTTATGGTCATTCTGTGGGTGATAATATAATCAAAATATCTGTTTCTATATTTCTGTAACCTTACAATGTTTTTTCCTCAAAGCTATTAATGTTTCATTAGTAGAATGAAGACCATTAAAATGTACATCATTAAAGGTTTAAGAGGTTCTAGTTTAAGAGTTACTTTTTCAAGAATATAATGCTTTATGAGAACTCTTCAACTTATTCGAAGAATAGACATATATTGTTTAAGAAGTTTGTGTAATACAGTTTAATAAATTGAAAGAAATGAGCAAATAAAAATGGGAAAAGAGTACAAGAAAAATTGATTCTTAACCCTTTTTAAACTAATCTCAATTAAATATTACAACAGGCTATTCAACTGAATTAAAGGACGGAATTAAAAGCCTACAAGCGAAAAATGTCCGGTGAAGTATTTTTAAACAATAAAGCGCCAATCATTATTATGTGTACACTGCGGAAGGACTGATGTGTAAATCATTACACAGAACAATTGTAAAAATCACAGAGCAGGATTTGAACAAACACACAAAACACCCATAAATCCTTAAACTGTACAATTTCCCATTAAATCCTGAATTATTAACACACAACAAAGCACAAGATCAATGAACAGATAACCCAAGCAATACAATTACAGTATTTAATCTATTTAAAGTTGTCATAAAAGTCAACAGTTATTGTGCAATGACCTTTGCGGATTAAAAATTGTAATAATAAAAATTAATAATACACTTTTTAACCTCAGTGCTGGGGAGTTTTGCTGTTTTGCCATAAGCTTTTCTACTTATTGTTCAGTTCAGTGGGCAGCAAGGCTGTCATTTCAGGATCTATGATTAAAGCAGCACACACACATACATACACACACACACACACACACGTGCGGGTACAGGCTGTTCAGATCACTTTCTTTTTTACGTCACATTCAGACAGGGCCAGATAAAGTAACACTTTAACTCAAAAGCGTGGAAACTTTTTCCCTTCTTTTTTTAAACTGCTGCATGTCAAGGCCATCAGCCGTCATGACGTTGTAAGAATGGGTTTTAACCACAGCGGTTCGAACTGTAGTTCTGCCGAGTGACTAAAAAGTAATCAGCATGATGGTAAAAAACTACATTTCTAGTCAAACCATTCTTCTGCAATCTCATACCAAAAACGGAAATAAGGGCAGAATTAATATCTATAAATGTGGGAGAGCGTTGATATTATGTGGTTGTATTGTAATGCAATATGGAACAATTAAGTGTTGATGTTAAATCAAAAGTAATTCACAAATACTTGAAAATGAGATAATTTAATGACAAGGGTTTTCTAAGGTTACAACTTTATTAATCACAAAATAACTGTATAAAATGATAAAATATGAAATGATAAAACATATTATATAAATTGTACCCAGCTTAAATGTAAAATTAAAGTTACCAGAGGTAGAAGGAGAGACACAGGGGGGTGGAGAGAGAGACAAAGAGAGCAGGCCCAGAAGTTAGCCTGATTGCAGTAGAGTCAGAGAAGATAGACTCCAGAGGAGGAGAGGAGCAGAGCAGGAATAGACAGGCCAGGAAAAGAGACAGAGCAGAGTTTTACACCTATTTTGTATCTTGCTTGACCTGTGACTAAAGCCCAAATGGTGAGACATTCAAACTGACCAGTCGACATGTGACCACATCATAAAACCCCCAAAGTCCACACACCAGGCTCTGATCTTATTAGTTTCTGCATTTGGAGTCAGTATGGACCTTCTTGAGTCAAAAAGACATGTTTTGTCATATAAACAAATGCATACGATAATTTAGCCTCTTACAACGTATTATTTTATAGCCCTAAAAACATCATGTTTGCACTGTTAAAAGGTCATGTCTGCTTGTGTTTTAATGTTACTTTAACATATTAAAATAAGTTAACAATGTTTCACCTGGCAGTGGCGCAGTAGGTAGTGCTGTCGCCTCACACCAAGAAGGTCGCTGGTTCGAACCTCGGCTCAGTTGGTGTATCTGTGTGGAGTTTGCATGTTCTCCCTGCCTTCGTGTGGGTTTCCTCCGGGTGCTCCGGTTTCCCCCACAGTCCAAAGACATGTGGCACAGGTGAATTGGGTAGGCTAAATTGTCCGTAGTGTATAAGTGTGTGTGTGTGTGTGAATGTGTGTGTGGATGATTCCCAGAAATGGGTTGCGGCTGGAAGGGCATCCGCTGCGTAAAAACTTGCTGGATAAGTTGGTGGTTCATTCTGCTGTGGCGACCCCGGATTATTAAGGGACTAAGCCGACAAGAAAATGAATGAATGAATGTTTCACCTTTATCTTCATTGAAGTTTTACAAAACTTCAAGTTGCAATGTAAAGTTGAAATTCAATGTAATGTAAGTTGAAATGAATTATAAAGTTAATTTGATTCAACATTATTAAATATCATTAATCAACATTAATAAACATTGGCAATGGTATAAATCCCTGTATCCTGTGAAAGGAGTTCTGCGTTAATTTGCTGCAAAACAATAGAACTTTTTCACATTTCTGGGTTTCTCTGCGGCAGAAATCATCATAGTTGGGGAAAAAAAGATCACAGTGAATGGGAGAGTACAACAAAAAATGTTTTACATTCCTATTTGCTGAAATAATAAAAGAAAAACTTGATGATGGTGTTATCAAGATATTCAGAAAAAGGGGAAAAATAGTATGAGATTGATGACGACAGCCAGAGGACAGAACAACGTCAAATTTACTCTCAGACCCATAAAAACTACCACTTAAGAAACAGTTTCTATTTCCATGATGTCACGGGAGAACAACATCTATAGTAGTGATCGCCTCAGATGCTGATTATGTGCTTTATTCGGTGTTAAATACTTTTAATGTGAGTTTGAATATTTGAATTTGAATATGTGACATTTATTGCCATAAACATAACTGGCAAACATATAGTTTGATGGCATTTCTGTGTGGAGTTTGCATGTTCCTCCTGTGCTGGCGTGGGTTTCCTCCGAGTGCTCTTGTTTCCCCTAACAAGTCCTACACTGTAAAAATGCAGGGTTCCACACAATTCATTCATGTTGTCCTAACACAAACTGATTAAGTTAACTTAACACTTTTAACAAATTTATGTGGATTAAACATAAAAAAAAATTAAGTTGTCCCCATGAAATCTCAAGAATTGTGTTTATTCAGCTCATTTTAAATAAGTAGTTTGAACAAGCAAAAACATTTTTTTTGAGTAAAAGACATGGACTATAAGTGAATCAGATAAACTAAATTGGCCGTAGTGTGTGTGTGTGTGTGTGTGTGTGTGTGTGTGCGTGTGCGTGTGCGTGTGCGTGTGCGTGTGTGTGTGTGTGTGTGTGTGTGTGTGTGTGTGTGTGTGTGTGTGTGAATGTGTGTACAGTATGGGTGTTTGCCAGTACTGGGTTGTGACTGGAAGAGCATCCGTTGCGTAAAACATATGCTGGAATAGTTGGCAGTTCATTACACTGTGGCAACCCCTGATAAATAAAACCGAAGGAAAAAGATGAATATAGTTTGGAAATGAATGTTAGAACTGTGACTCAACGCAAACCAACAAATATCAGTCACTCAACATGTATTTTAAATACTGTTAAAGAGGATTAGTATGAATTAGATTATAAACTTCACCCTTTCATTGGTAGTGCAGAACACTATTCTGCATTTCTGAATAGACCTGGTATTTGAATTTTTCTTTGTGTTATGTAACGATACTAGATTAAGTACCCAGTTGAGCTTGAGTGTGTCTGGGTGCTTTCACACTATCCGCTTGTTAAGTGGTGACGTGTTGGTGACGTATGTAATACTGTTTCCGGGTCCAAGCCGCCACTCATTTAAGTTGAGAAATCATTCGTTTATGATCACTTTTTATTCATATCACACATTAAAGTTAATTTTATATAAAGTTGTAGTGTAAACAACAATCTCTGGGCTTGCTGCATCACAAATACCACAATTTTAACAATTTATAAAAAATGAAAGACTTTCTGGCCATCGGATATCAGGCATGGTCATATATACTGCGATCGTGATTTTCAAAAGTAATAAATCGCTTTGTAAACGTTTATAATTACCACTTCACAAGTCTCCCCATTCAATTGAATAGAGCTCTTGGACCCGGAAGCCGCTTCGCGTGACGTGTAACAAGCGGATAACGCTTTTAATCCCCACCCGAGTTCGTTTGATGTCAGAGTTCGGTACATTTAGCTAGTGTGAACGATGTCTTCTGAACCTGTGAACCGTATTAGAGTCCGACGAAAGAGGTGGTCTGGGGTACAGTTCACGTGAACTCTGGTCTAGTTTACTTCTGTTATGAATGCAGTCATACCAAATAACAAAAGTGAATTGCCAACTGTACAACAAACTATCATTTTCATAATGTTCAGTCGTGTGTGTATGTCTGTGTGTCACGTACTGTATCTTGGTGTCTAGCGGGACTGAGCCAGGGCAAGCACAGTGATAACGTCTGGTTGTCTCCTCCAAAAATAGCTTCTGCGGACATCCCATTTTGTTCTGCAGACATCGCACTTTGTTCTGAAAGTTTATAACATTTTTGCAGCAGATAGACAAGAGTCACTCACGAATGTCCAAAACCAAAAGGTTCAGTAAAAGCAGAGCGACCGCGATGTGCGTATGTCTTTTCATTTTGGCAAATTGCTTTTGTGGCCGTCACCTTACAACAGATGTACACACAACAGCAGCATGATGACACAAGCTGCTGTTGTGTTCAGAAGAAAAAAAGAAGATGGCAAGGGGAGAGAATCAAACTTGGGTTTGGTCCAGGTAATTGAACAGAGTGTGAAAACACCCTTCGTTTCAGCGGTTGTTATCTGGGAATAACATACCTTGGGATGACAGACCAATCAGAATCATGTATTACAGAGAGCCGTGTAATAATGGTTATTAAATTTGAAATAATAATAATTTGTGATTTGTTGTGGGTTTTATTGTGAGTACATGTTGTTTTTTACATTTTAGAAATGTTGTTTTGCCAGCTTGCAATAGATATAATTTGAAAACACTTGAAAAAAATCCAGCTTGATCTCACGAGAAAACGTAAGTATTTTACGTTTTGCCAGTTTAGTGGCTAATTCGTATGAATTCTGTCGTACGAAATTGTACGATTTTAAAAAGGAGGCGTGGCACCTAACCCCACCCCTAAACCCAACCGTCATTGGGGGATGAGCAAGTTGTACTAAATTGTGAGAATTAGATCGTACCAATTCTTTTGAAATAGCCACTATATCAAAAAGTTACGAATTGCCGGGAGATTGTGTTGAAAAAATCGTAAAAAGTATTTATGAATTATCCGTGTTTAAGTTCTTCCTAAACTTTCTTAAGTTATTCTTAAATTTAATAATTACATTTCTTCCAGATTTGAAATCTATTTGTCGTATGGACCTACTAAATACTACTTTAAATAAATAAAACCTTCTTCTAAGCGTAACCAGCAAATTAGACTCAACAACCTTCCCTTTAAATATCATAACAGGTACAGAAAATGTCACAATCCAGTACAGCAAGAACAAAGTGTAAAGCTGTACAAAATAGCTGTACTAAAGGTATTTGAAATAACAATGCGGATGCACAGCCTGTTAAAGCTGGCTGAACACTAACCAGTGTGAAGTGCAAGGAAAACTTTTCCACGGAAGCGAAAATGTGACAGAGTAACCGTGCAGTGACGCAAATCTCAGCCCCCTTTATATGTAACAAATTGAAGGCTGACTAGAGGTTTTAGGACGACTCTTATTACAACCTATTCAACCAGTGGACCACGAACACAGAAAGACGGCTGATGGACAGACCGCCAAGTGACTTAACCTTTAGAGATTTAAAGAAAAACTAGCTTTGAGGGAAACTGAAGTACTTTGTCTCTCCGAGGACTTTGCCCTTCAGGAAAAGCAAGCAGAAAGAGCACACTGGGATCCCAAATTGTGAGATTTTTCTGAAGGACTGCTATAGCACACAAAGTTTGGAGATGAGAAGGATACTGTAAGTGCATCGTTATCAGTCGTAATGGCGAGCTCTACTTACATCTGCCTGCTGAGGGCAGCTTTCCTGGTTTGTTTGGTTTACCCTTTAGTCAAAGGAAATTCAGTTGAGGTGTCGGATCCTCATCATCACCAGACAGAGAATCTCACAGGACTTCCAATAGTCACATTTAAGTGGCATCACGTTGAGACCCCGTACTTGGTGGCCCTTTGGGTGTTTGTGGCTGGATTGGCTAAACTATCAGGTATGAATACTGAAACATGAAGCTAAATTTTTTGGCAGTTAGCAAGTAAGAAATATAAACCTTTGCTGCCTGCGTAACAATTCTGAAGTGTGTTATTTTTTGTTAATTTTTAAATGAACTGTCCTTTCCTCATGAATGAGAATTTTCAATGAGGGGTTGAATTCAGAGTGTGAATTATTGACTATACGTTTGTGTAATCCACATGCATGCATCAGTAAACTAAATTCATATATTCATTTAAAGTAGGCTACATTTAATTTCAAAATAAAAGGTTTTTTAATGTTTTAATAATCAGATTTTGACATATAGTGATAGGCTATTTCAACAAACGATTATCAAAGATGACCTGTTTTCGAAATAAAATGGTGGATTTTGCTGAATATGGACAAGTTTACATACCTACTGTACACCAATAAATAGATGATAGTAAATATAACACTGCTTACTGTATAATTTCCATGTGCAGGGCATATGGGTTTATTACAATAATTTGACCACATTTCGGCTATATTTGTATATACAAAGACTTAATTTATAAGAAAAATGTCGTTTGAAGAAGTACACAGTACCTTTCGGTGGGATAGATCCGGTTGTTTCATAATGTTTTCCCGCCGCATGGGAGCGATCATGAATTGGCAATAGTATAAACCATTATAGTGAGGGGCGGGGGGCGAATTTATATTAACTTATTGTAGCATGCTAGAAAAGGTTTAAATACAGTTCCTGGTTGTTGTAGTTTGGCGTGTATTTATGTTGGGTAATGTAGGGCTTTAAGGGGCTGGATTACGGGAAAAAGGAGTCTGCGCACTTGAGAGGGAGGGGGCGGGTTTTCGAGAGATTGACAGGTATCTGGGGTTGTTCTTTGGTTCACAAGAGAGAGAGTTGTTTTATGTGAAGAGCTAAAAGGATTACTCTGTCTGCAACGTGCAAAAGTTCAATAAAAGACAAGTTTTGACTGCTAAACGCTTCCTGACCTTCTTCAGTCTGCTACACTGGTGTCAGAAGTGAACTGGATAGCCGCATTTACTTATTTTTCGTCCTGCAACCAACGCGATGTGGAAGAAGACCCAAGGAAAAATAAAGTCCGAATCTAAGGACCAAAGTCAAAGGTTTCGTGGGGCTCTGGATGGATCAATGTCGCCTCCTGAGCACTTGATTAAGCAGGAAGATCGATGGGAATCTCACAGAGCTCGTGTGATTGATGCCACGAGGCGGATGGCAGCAGATGCCGGGCTTTCGTTACCAGAGCCGAGTGCCGCCGAGAGTTACCGAACAGTCACGAGAGAAACAAACAAACATGGCGGCGCCCATGTTACAACGCGAGGTACTGATGAAAACAAACATAGCAGCCCCCAAGGGTTGGCGCTGTCGGCTGATGTAAATATACGCCGCGGCACCTTTGGAACCCCGCCGGGTGCGGATAAAAATGGACATGACGGCGCCCACGGAGCTGCGCTGCCTGACGATGTAAATAAACATGGCGGCGCCCACGGATCCGCGCTGTCTGCCGACGCATATGAATGCAGTGGCGGCCGCGGCGCTACAGCTATAGTGACTGTTAAAACACCCAAATTTTCAGGCAAAGCTGATTGGGAAGCTTTTCATGCTCAATTTGAATTGCTGGCTCGAGCTGGAGGCTGGTCAGAGGACCGCAAAGCTCTTGAATTGGCTATGTGCCTAACTGACGATGCCCTGTCCTGCTTGTTACTTCTAAGCCCTGAACACAGACATGACTATAATGCACTTGTCGGTGCTCTGAAACGACGTTTTGGCCAATTTGAACAGTCAGGCCTCCTGCGTTCTGAACTGAATAATAGACGCAGGCTTCCTGGAGAGCAGCTGAGAGTTTTAGCAAACGACATTGAGAATCTGACTCGACGTGCATATGCCCACATGCCTCCCTCTGTTCAAGGGGAGCTTGCAAGAGACCAGTTCGTCCAGGCCCTGGCCCCTGTGGAGCTCCGCAGACAAACTCAACTGGCCCACCCACATACCCTACAGGATGCTTTGGAAATGGCTTTGGAGAGAGAAATTGTTTGTGGAACCCCTAAATTGGAAGAGAGTCATCACAATATTGTTCCAGTAAGGTCTGCTGATGTGGGGGAGGGGTTAAGTGAAAGACCAGCCTGGGTCTCAGAGATAACTGAGTTAATTAGATCTGTGACACTTCAAGCCGAGCAACGTCCTCGCACGAGACCAAGGGTTTGTTGGGGTTGTGGTCAGACTGGACATTTAGTCAGACAGTGTCCTAATGTAGCGGGGAACCAGGGAAACGGCCTGGGGTCCGCATGAGCGGGGATGTGCGGACCCTCAACTCTCATCCCGACCATGAGACTTTTCCATCAGGGGTCAAAGGAGTGGGGCAAACGAAGAGAAAACATGTTTTGTTGGGGGAGGGGAAATATGGGCCCAAAGAGTCTGTAGTTGTGGTGGGTCGAACATGTGTTAGTGATTTTTGTCATGTACCAATTTTAGTAGAAGGAGTTCCATGTGTGGCATTGGTGGATACAGGCTCTACTGTAACGGTCTTGAGACCAGATTTGGTACCAACCAATGCCAGACTGGATCCCACCACTGTTCTGTTACGCACAGTGACAGGGGAACTTGCACCAATGAAGGGTAAAGGGGAGGTGGAGCTCACTGTCGGAGGGAAGACATTACAACATTCAGTGTGGGTGGCTACTGTCCAGGACCCCTGTATTCTCGGTCTAGACTTCCTAAGAAGTGCAGGCTGTAAGTTAGACTTGAAAAATGGTATGCTTTGTTTCGAAGGGGGTCCTGAGGTTGTCATGTCCACTGGAAATGACAGGGATATGTCTTTTACAGGCCTTCTAGAGGCAAAATCTTCTCATGGGAAGCCTAATGGGGGGGAACATATACCACACTTGCAAAACCACAACAAAGCTGACAACAGTCCTCAAGGGGTAAAGAACTCTCCTACTTCCTTAGCCCTTGCTCCGCCTGTGGTCTATCCCAGGGTGGCCCCACAATTCCATGACATGCAAGGGCAGGGAACCAGCACTCTGATTTCCCCTCTTGGGGAGGAGACAGGGTTGGGGGATTTGAGGGAGTTATGGTGTAAGAATTGTGAGGGCTTGGATGAGTGTCAGCAGAAGCAGTTTTGGGATTTGCTGTTTAAATTCAAACACTGTTTTGCATTTAGGGAGGGAGATGTGGGGCAAACACACCTAGTACAACATGAAATAGAGACTGGAGATGCCACACCTGTTAGGCTGCGGCCACGGAGGCTCCCCTTTGCACGACAGGATGCTGCTGATAAGGCCTTGACAGAAATGGCACAAGCAGGGATAATTGAGCCCTCCGAGAGTGCATGGGCTGCACCGGTAGTCTTAGTGCCTAAGAAGGGGGGCCAGTGGAGATTTTGTGTTGACTACAGACGCCTTAATGAAGTGACCAGAAAGGACTCCTACCCCATTCCCCGTGTCGACGAATCACTGGACCTGGTGGTGGGGTCCTCATGGTTCACTTCCTTGGACCTTCGTTCTGGCTATTGGCAGGTACCGCTTGCGCCTGATGCAAGGCCTAAAACAGCATTTTGCACCAGTCGAGGGCTGTGGCAGTTCCGGGTGCTCTGTTTCGGTCTCTGCAATGCACCTGCCACGTTTGCAAGGTTAATGGACAAGGTGTTGTCGGGTATTCCAAGGTCTGAGTGTCTGGTGTACCTAGATGACATACTGGTTCATGGTAGCTCTTTTCAAACCTCACTGGAATCCCTCAGTCATGTGCTGGTTCGTGTGAGTGAGTCTGGCTTGAAGCTGCACCCAGAAAAATGTAAATTCTTTAGGAAGGAGGTGACATTTCTAGGGCACAAATTGGGAGGACAGGGAATTGGCACAGTGGAAGAGAAGGTGCAGGCTGTGAGCAACTGGCCTGCTCCCACAACAGCACAGCAGCTTAAAAGTTTTCTTGGCTTAGCGTCATATTACAGGAGGTTTGTGGAGGGTTTTGCCAGCATTGCAGACCCACTTTTCCGTCTGCTGAAGAAGGATAAATCCTTTAGGTGGACGGAGGAGTGTCAGGATTCTTTTGCTGCCCTGAAACTGTCTCTGGTTACAGCCCCAATCTTGGCCCCCCCTGATCCGGCACTTCCTTTCATTTTAGACACAGATGCCAGCAATGTGGGTATGGGGGCAGTTCTCTCTCAGGTGGGGGCTAGTGGGGAGAGAGTCATTGCCTACTATAGCAAAGCATTCAGTAAGGCTGAACGCAGGTACTGCGTTACCAGGCGGGAACTCGTTGCAATGCTTTTTGCTGTGCGACATTTTAAGTATTACCTGTGTGGGTTACATTTCACAGTACGCACTGACCATTCTGCTCTCCAGTGGCTTATGTCATTTAAAGACCCAGAAGGCCAACTGGCACGCTGGATTGAAGAACTTCAGGCGTACAACATGAAGGTAGTTCACCGTACAGGGTTGAGCCATGCAAACGCAGATGCTCTGTCTCGCCGGCCGTGTGCGATAGCTGGGTGTCGCTACTGCGACAAGAAGGAAGCCAGGGACCGAGAGCTGGGGAATGTTGATGCAGGGGAGAATTCTGCTGATTGTAAGTGTGGGGATACACTGGTGTGTGCAGCAATGGAGGTTGTGGGCATAGAGGACTGGAAGCGGCTGCAAGAGCAAGATGTAGACCTGCAGCCAGTAATTCAGTGGGTTCAAGCCCAACAACGACCTCCGTGGGAGGAAGTGGCTATTATGTCACTGTCAACAAAAACTTTATGGGCCAAATTTAAGGGCTTGCGTCTGCGGGATGGTGTGTTGGAGAGAGGGTGGAAAGACCCCACCACTGGAGAGGAAAGGTGGCAGGTGGTGGTACCAAAAGTGTTGCGTGAGGGGGTTATTGGGGCTTCTCATGGTACAGTGGGGCTGGACACTTTGGTGTTTCAAAAACACTTAATCGAGTGAGGCAATGTTTTTACTGGGGGCGGGTAAGGAGAGATGTAGAGGATTTTTGTCGGCGTTGTGATGCTTGCACTGCCCGTAAGGGTCCCCCTGGTCGGTCCATTGCTCCTCTTCAGCAGTTCCCTGTAGGAGGGCCAATGGAGAGGGTGGGGGTAGATGTAATGGGCCCATTCCCACGCTCAGAGAGGGGTAACAGGTTTGTGTTGACGTCTATGGATTATTTTACAAAATGGCCAGAGGCGTACGCACTGCCTGACCAAGAAGCTGAGACAGTGGTAGATGCATTAGTGGATGGGATGTTTAGCCGTTTTGGGGTCCCTGAGTCCATCCACAGTGATCAGGGCCGGAACTTTGAGTCACGTGTATTTGCAGTTATGTGTGAAAAACTGGGGATCCACAAGACAAGGACTACCCCTTTACACCCACAAAGTGACGGTCTTGTCGAGAGATTTAATAGGACTCTGGCAGAACAATTAGCCATTGTAACTGAAACCAATCAGCAAGATTGGGACAGGCACTTGCCTTTTATTTTAATGGCATACCGATCAGCTGTGCAAGACTCAACTTTATGCACTCCCGCCCTTTTAATGTTGGGCAGAGAAATCAGAACGCCCGGGGAAATGGCTTATGGAAGGCCTCCTGATGCACCTGCTGTGCCACCGGGCCCTGAGTATGCAAGTAGGCTTCAGGCCTCTTTGGAAACCGCTCATAGTTTTGCAAGGCAACACTTGCTGAAAGCGGGGATCCGACAGAAGCGGAATTATGACTTGAAAACGAAAGGGCGACACTTCACAGCGGGAGAGAGGGTGTGGGTGTACAGCCCACAGAGGAAGAAGGGCAGGTGCCCTAAACTTGATGCACAGTGGGTGGGGCCTTGCATTGTACTGGAGAGAATTGGGGAAGTTGTTTACCGTGTTCAGATGCCACCAAGAGGCAGGAAAGTAGCGGTGCACAGGGATAGACTGGCTCCGTACAGAGGGTGTGCTTCAGCAGATACAGTGCTGGCCTCTCCTACAGTTATGCCTGTTCTGGAGAATGAGGCGGGACACGGGTTGGGTAGTTCTAATACTATAGATGTCCTCCGTGAAACTACACCAGTTCCTGAGCTACAAAGTTCACATTCTGGTGGCCCTGTTGCAGATAGGGGCTCACCTCGGTCTCAGAGAGTCAAGAGGCCACCAAGACGTCTCCAGGACTATGTTTGTTCCCTCGAGGTCGAGGAACTTTGTGAGGAGGGGGCAGTGTAGCATGCTAGAAAAGGTTTAAATACAGTTCCTGGTTGTTGTAGTTTGGCGTGTATTTATGTTGGGTAATGTAGGGCTTTAAGGGGCTGGATTACGGGAAAAAGGAGTCTGCGCACTTGAGAGGGAGGGGGCGGGTTTTCGAGAGATTGACAGGTATCTGGGGTTGTTCTTTGGTTCACAAGAGAGAGAGTTGTTTTATGTGAAGAGCTAAAAGGATTACTCTGTCTGCAACGTGCAAAAGTTCAATAAAAGACAAGTTTTGACTGCTAAACGCTTCCTGACCTTCTTCAGTCTGCTACATTATTATTATTAGAAATATTATGATTATATTAGATAAAAATTAGTGCACACATGCACACACACACATCTAGATTTTACGCCCCCCAGGGGGTTCAAGCATTAATTAAAGGGTCAAAAACCACCTGTGATTCGCACCCTGGTTAGATTTCATCTCAGCTGAATTGAGTTCAGAGACAAAGGAATCTCTTGCATTCGTAACAACACTATTAATAGATGCATAAACAATAACGTAACAACTGAAGATTAAGCACAATATCAGAACTGTGGAAGCTCAACAGTTATTACATTCGCATCACTAAACTAGTAAGTAACACGTGTGATTAATTACACATGGAAATTAGGCTACTTTATTGTTTCACAAATGTAGAAAACTGGGAAGAATCAACTATAGATAGAAAATGTAATAATACATTTCTTAGAAGATCGATTCATTATCCTGGAACTTTGAGACGCAAGTACTTTTGAAATAACCAATTTGAGAATATCAATTGGAACTTGATGTGGACTTATAAAAACAAACGTTGTGTCACTAATAAAGTCAGTTAAAATTATACATAAAATCTATCCAACCTGCCAGTTTCTCAACAGATGTAAAGTTGATGTTTCTGAATCTTGTGGTTTTTTTTTTTTTGCTAAATGGATGGATGTTGAGACTGTTATGCATTTATTTTTTGATTGTATGTATGATAAATATTATTGGTTTGATGTTGAATGTCTATTTAATATACTGCGTGGTCATAGAATTATTATAAAGAAAAGAGATGTCATGTTTTACGTAGATAAAAGAGATATTGATAAGAATCTCTTGTTTATGTTAAATCTTTTGTAAATGGTCGGAGAGGAAGCCTTACATCTTCCACTTCAAGGCTGATTTAAACGTTTATTTTGGAACTTTTAAAGGACTCATAAAGTGACCAGAAACTAAACTCTTCTTCTCTGCTTATTGTTACGTATACCCGCTCTTGTTCTTTATTTGTTTTTATTTTTTCTCATTATTTTTTTTCTTTTTGTTATTTTGCTTACAGAGGTTTTGCTAAAATGTGAATATCCTATTGTACCATTTGTTATGCATTTGATTGGAAATGTTTAGTAAATACAAAAAAAGAAAAAAGAAAAAGAAAGAATCAAGACTTTCCAATCTGACTACCCAATCCAGAATGAGAATTGTTCATTTAGATTAATTCAGTTAGATTTAGTTAGCCTATTTTGCGTTTAATTACACATGATATTTTCAGAGAACAAACACGTAATCAGTGGTATAAAGTAACTAATCACAACTACTTGAGTAGTTTTTCTTAGGAATTGTAATTTAGTGAGTAGTTTTAAAAATGTGTACTTTTACTTTCATTTGAGGACATTTTTAGTGCAGTAATCAGTACTTTTACTCCACTACTTTTCTTCAACCTTCAGTTATTTTTTCTTGTCTATGGGGATTAAAAAATCAGTCCTGTGATTCCTGTCCAATCAAATCTCACAGAAGGTATATCGCCTCATAATAAACTACATCAAAATAGGGTAATCAAAAGAAATATATTAATGCAATGCAAATATATAATATATGAATTGATGTTTACTTTAAACTTATTATAAACATATAATTACATTGTTCAATTATAATAATTAAAATATTTTTTTGTCAAATAATTTTGTGGCTAAAAAGTATCAGTTCAGGCAGCGTTTTGGCACGGTACCGTTTTAAAAGTATTGATTTAGCACCGGTATTGAAAAAACCCCAAACGATACCCAACCCTACCTTAAAACATGTGCGCTTTATAATTGCAGCAAACTGTCTTTACTAAAAAAAAAAATCTTTACATGCATTGACCCAGAGACTGTTAAGATGCATGTAAATGATGAGAAGAACATGACAGATGTTTACTGTATAATGATTGAAATGGCCTTAAACATCCAGCAGGCACAAGATGTCAACATGATGTCAGAATGAAGTTGTACCCCAGTGTCATGGGGATGTTGCGTTTTCTTTTACCATGAAAATCATGGAAGTGTCAGCATGTGATGCCAAAATGACGTTGGATGTTGGCTCAACATTTGATTTTGGTCACTTTCCAACACAACCTAAAGTCAACCAAATATCAACGTCATTTGATGTTGTTATTGAACAAATAACATTGTCCTTAGATGCTGGCTAGACAATCTAACCTAATGTTAATGTCTTATGATGTTGTGTGCATGCTGGGCAATAACTCAATGCACTACAGAATGTTACGTTTACACACACATGCACAAATTACATGTAAACGTATCAACTTTTAAAGCGTAATACTACTCACAACTCTTGAGTACTTTTGAAATGGCTACTTTATACTTAGACTTTGAGTAATATTTACAACAGATACTTTTACTCTACGTACACTACATTTATAGGCAAGTAATGGTACTTGAGTATGATTTTTCAGTTCTCTTTCCACCATTGTACGTAATATATAGTGAATAGTGAAGATGCCATCTAAAGATCCTAAAATAAACTTTTTTTCTTAGGCTTCAATGCATATATGAGTTATTTAAATTTAAAGATAATAAAATGAATTAGTTCATCGCCTTAAAAGTGAAATTATTGAACCCACACTGTAAAAAATGCAGGGTTCCACACAATTCATTCATGTTGTCCCAACACAAATCGATTAAGTTAACTTAACACTTTTAACAAATTTATGTGGATTGAGCAAAAGATCTTCCAATGAAAAATCAAGAATTGTGTTGCTTCAGCTCATTTTTAATAAGTAGTTTGAATGAGCGTAGATGCAGGAGCCTGAGAAAACATGTTCATCTTCGAGGGAAATTTGTAATGCATCTGAACTCTTCACATGTAAATCATTTCCATTTAATTCACCTTTATTTCTATAGCACTTTTATATTTTAGATTTTCAAAGCAGCTTTACAAAAAAAGTTAAATATATATGCAAGCTGTACATTTTACATCCTTTAAATTGCATAAGCATTTTGCTGAATGCTTGGACATGCCTTATAACGACTAATAACGACTAAAATATTAAATGGTCACAGAAATATCTAAATATAAATAAATAAATAAATAAATATATATATATATATATATATATATATATATATATATATATATATATATATATATATATATATATATATATATATATATATATAAATGTAAATTTAGCTTTGAGCATTTACATCAATCTTAATAATTTCATGCACATTTAAAACATAGTTGGCTCTAAAAAAACTTTTCAAATCAAGCATTCATTTGAGGGATAAGACTATAGAGATAGTTTAACATATGACTATAAGTTTATCCTTAGTTCATCTAAAAGATAACTTTTCCTTTAGTAAAACATTAAAGATATTAAGCTGAAATTGTGATCATTGTTGATTCAAAAAGTTGAGAGTTAAAAAAAGAAACATATTTAGGCAAAATAAAATGATTATTTATGTAGGTAATATAAAGGTAAATGTTCCAACTGTGCAAGAAACTACAAATTATTTGCATCGTTGTTACCTTTAATTGAAAGCAATTGTTTCTTAGCACATTCATAGATGTCTCTAACATGAGCTTCCTGTTGCACAGTTTATTATTAAAAAACAAAAATATCCGCTGAGCTCCAAAATATGAGCTCCAAATAAATAAATAAATAAAATATATGAAGATCAGATGGTCAAAATGTTGCCCTTGTAATAAAAACATTTATTTATTTTTTTTACCCTTTGTCCTGCACTGGAATCTTTGGGTTTATGGGAAGTGCACACCTTTTTTAAATGCATAATATATAATTACAAGCTTGATTCTTTATCCATTAACTCTCCTTGTCTTTCCTCTCTATCCAGTGATTCAGCTGAACCACAGCATCACCGGTGTGTTTCCGGAAAGCGGTCTTCTCATTATTCTGGGCTTTATTTTGGGAGGAATCGTTGTGGGCGCAGACAAAGCGCAGACTTTCAAACTGCTTCCTTCCACTTTCTTCTATTACCTGCTGCCTCAGATCATCCTGGACGCCAGCTATTTTATGCCCAACAAGCTCTTCTTCAGAAACTTGGGTGCTATTCTTATTTATGCCATCTTTGGGACGTGCTGGAACGCAGCTGCTGTAGGACTCTCTCTGTGGGGCTGCCATGAAGCGGGAGCAATGGGTAAATTCAGTTCTGTTATTTTCTGCATTCCCGCTATTCTGATAAATATACATGCACTGTAACACAATAAGCAGGTTTCCACACAATTCAGCACAAATCAATTAGGTTCACTAACAAATTTAGGTTGATTAAACAACAACAACAACAAAAAAAAACTATTAAGTTGTCCCTAAAACAAATCTCAAGAATTATGTTGTTTTAGCTCATTTTAAATAAGTAGTTTAAACAAGACAGATTTTTCAAGTGTGTGTAACCTCGTCAGTCCTATATTATCCAACCCGATTCAAGCAAGGATTGAATAGGCGACTCTCTGCATGGGAGTTGGTTGCTCTAACAAGGAGGTTAAAAAGATCAGAAGAGTGAGGTTATACCTGCTCAGCACTTTAATAAAAAGCTTTTTTTGTTGAGAAAATTGTCATATTTATGTAGTTTGGTTATGAAATTTATGAAGTCTGATGTTTGACAAAAGGTAAGGGGTCACTAGCTACAAATATTTAGAGAGCAACATATACAAGTAAAACAACTCTTATTAATAATACACAAGTAGCACTAGAGGGATATATCCTATTTGATGGACACTTACAGTGCATCCGGAAAGTATTCATAGAGCTTCACTTTTTCCACTTTTTTTTATGTTACAGCCTTATTGCAAAATAGATTACATTTATTTATTTTACTCAAAACTCCACACACAATGCCCCATAAAGACAATGTGAAAGATTTTTGCTGATTTATTAAAAATAAAAATCCTGAAATCACATGTCAAAAGTATTGACAGCTTTTGTTGTGAAGCTCTAAATTGAGCTCCTGTACATTCTGTTTCCACTGATCATTCTTAAGATGTTTCAGCAGTTCAACTGGAGTTCACCTGTTGTAAATTCAGTTGTTTGGACATGATTTGAAAGCACAAACCAAGCATAAAGATGAAGGAATTGTCTGTAGACCTCCGAGACAGGATTGTCTCGAGGCACAAGGCTGGGGAAGGTTATAGAAAATCAGTTACCTCCGTCATCTGTAAGTGGAAGATATTTGGAACCACCAGGACTCTTCCTAGAGCTGGCTGGCCATCTAAGCTGAGTGATCGGGGGAGAAGAGCCTTAGTCTGGAAGGTGATCAGTAACCCGATGGTCACTCTGTCTGAGCTCCAGCGTTTGTCTGTGGAGACAGGAGAACCTTACAGAAGGACAACCATCTGTGCAGCAATCCACCAATCAGGCCTGTATGGTAAGAGTGGCCAGACGGAAGCCACTCCACGCCTGGAATTTGCCAAAAGGCATCTGAAGGACTCTCAGATAGTAAGAAACAAAATTCTCTGGTCTGATGAGACTAAAATTAAACTCTTTGGAGTGAATGCCAGCCGTTACGTTTGGAGAAAACCAGGCACCGCTCATCAGCCTGGCTAATACCATCTCTACAGTGAAGCATGGTGGTGGCAGCATCATGCTGTGGGGATGTTATTCAGCAGTAGGAACTGGAAGACTAGTCAGGATAGAGGGAAAGATGAACGCAGCAATGTACAGAGACATCCTGAATGAAAACCTGCTTCAGAATGCTCTTGACCTCAGACTGGGGTGACAGTTTATCTTCAAGCAGGACAATGACCTAAAAAACACCACCAAAATTTAAATGGAGTGGCTTCACAATAACTCGGTGAATGTCTTTGAGTGGCCCAGCCAGAGCTCAGACCTAAATCCTATTGAACATCTCTGGAGAGATCTGAAAATGGCTGAACACCGTCGCTTCCCATCCAACCTAATAGAGCTTGAGAGGTACTGCAAAGAGGAATGGGCAAAAATGTCCAAAGACAAGTGTGCAAAGTCAAAATGACTTGAGGCTCTAATTACTGCAAAGAGGTGCATCAACAAAGAATTGAGCAAAGGCTGTGAATACTGATGTACATGTGATTTTTCAGGTTTTTTATTTTTAATAAATTTGCAACAATTTCAAAAACTCTTTTTTGACGTTGTCATTATAGGGGAATTGTGTGTAGAATTTTGAGGAAATTATCCATTTCATTTTGGATTAAGGCTGTAACATAAAAATTGTAGAAAAAGTGAAGCGCTATGAATACTTTCTGGATGCACTATATCTTCATATATTGCCACCTATGAATAACCTGTTAATTCCAGGACTTGTTGGACATTTTCAATAAATATGGATGTTGTGTCTCAATTTTATAGGGGATGCAAAAAAATTAAATAAGCAAAAAATTCTGAGACAAACATTTAACAGGTGCACAACATTCGGCTTCACAGGGTCCTTCAGTCACATGATCTTGAATGGGGTCCTCCAAGTTTTCCATGGAATTTAATGATTTCTGTTTAAAACAATAGCCAGGGGTAACACGGTGGCTCAGTAATCAGCACTGTCGCCTCACAGAAAGAAGGTTACTGGTTCGAGTCCTGACTGGGTCAGTTGGCATTTCTGTGTGGAATTTGCATGTTTTCCTCGTGTTCAAAATGAGTTTCTTTCAGGTGCTCCGCTTTCCCCCCACAAAGACATATACTATAAGTTAATTGAATAAACTAAAGTGGCTGTGGTCAATGTGAGAGTGTATGGGTGTTTTCCAGTACTGGCTAGAAGGGCATTCGCTGCATAAAATATATGCTGGAATAGTTGGCGGTTCATTCCGCTGTGGCAACCCCTAATAAATAAGGGACTAAGATGAATGAAAATGAATGAATAATTTATGTGATATTTCTGTACTCATCAGGTGACTTGAACATCGGCCTCCTGCAGTTCCTGTTGTTTGGCAGTTTAATCGCTGCTGTGGACCCTGTGGCTGTGATCGCCGTCTTTGAAGAAGTGCATGTGAACGAGGTGCTCTTTATCCTGGTGTTTGGAGAGTCACTGCTCAATGATGGCGTCACAGTGGTGAGTATTAGTTTCCTAAAGAGCTCTGAATGCCATTAAGCTCATTTGACGTCTCATGTGATCTTGTTTTTGTCTTTTGTAGGTGCTTTACAATGTGTTTGATGGTTTCGTTTCTCTTGGAGGCCCAATGATTGACGCCGCAGAGATTTTTAAGGGCATATGTATGAATACTAAACTCCAGGTCATACAACCAGTCAAAAGTTTGGAATGATTAAAATGTTGTATGTTTCTAAAATAAGTCTCTTATATGCTTTGGCATATACAATTTAATCTATAAAACATACTAGTACCTTTTATGATTATATGTACCTTATTGTATAATACCTTATATTATTGTGCTTAATTTGATACTAGTACTTATTACACTAGTGATTCATGAGAAACTATTACGTATTTCAATAACGACTAGTAATTATTCTATAGTTAACACATAAACATTTTTTTGGAATTGATTTCATTTGTTACTTGTAGATGTCTTAATGAGCTATACACAAGTATTATATATTATTATAGACCATTACAACCTCATGAATTGAAACTGTTGCTTATTAAATTAATTTGAGATTTATTACAAATGACTATTTTTTTTATTAGTTACAAATAATTACTAATACAATTGAATTGATACTAGCACAGGATTATTAAGCCCAATACCACAATTTAATTTTTGTACCCCTACCTCATCCCCTTGGCTGAAGGGGAAGTGTGAAGGGGAAGGGCTTAAAAATTTACCCCTAAAAAATGGGACAGCACTACAGCACCTGCACACGTCATCATATGTCCTCACGATCTCTTGCTTCATATGAGATTGACGATGGCGAGTGCTGTTGTAATTCCAGTTGTGTTATTTTTGGGTAGTCATTTTCAGGAAATCACTGAAGGCATATATCATTTTATCATAATGATCTAATGTGGCAATAAGATCATAACTGTACTGTGTATTTACACCGTGGCCATGTTCATCAATGTAAACGCACGAAAACAACGTTAACATTATAGCAGACACTGTAAAAAGCTCATTCCCAGACACTAGACTTTACACTTGATTTTGAGTGTCATCGAGTTTCAGAATGTTGTGGGACTGCTATACATGAGTAATTATTAGCGATTATAGATAGCGAAATTTTGCGGTTTTTATTAAAGCATTTTTTTTTTAAAGCATGATGGTAAACCATGAGCGTCATTATGAATGTAGTAAAACATGTGCTTGTTTGTTGTAAAAATTTGTAATAATGACAAAAAATACTAATTTGTGGATCTCCTTACTTCCGGGTGCAGCCGTGCTGCAGTTGTGGCTGGTGTATTCTGGGAAATTTTCTTACCCCTTGGTTTTGAGTGTAATTCTGAGAAATCTCTGTTCAAAGGGGTATCTAACCTTTCCTCTTAGCCCTACGCCTTCAAGCTAAAAAGAATTGGGACACCCCTACTCCTTCATGTGAACATGCAAAACGAGGGGTAAGGGGAAGGGCTAAGGGGTAGAATTGGGATTGGGCCTTACATGCTAGAACTTATCAAACATGTTACTAGTAAGATTTGCAAATGAACTCGACTTGTCATAATATAAAACAACTAAAAAGCTGTTGCGACTATTTTATAGGAAAAACTTGAAAAGATACTAGTGTGTAATAAAAAACTTAAATAACTACACCAACATACAGGAGCTGTATGTATGTTTGACTCTTCTAAAGCATAAAATACCATAATATGTTTGCAGATATTTAAGAAACATGCAAAGTGAGCATTCTTGTTTATCTGAAAAACAATGCTGAAGTCAGATATTCTGCTTTGAAAATGTCTGCTACGTGCTGGAATGGATGTCTTTGTTTTGGTTCTTTTAACCCGCCTACTGCCAGTTTAGTCGATTATATTTCAGTACCCCGGGTTGCCTTCTTGGAAAACAGCAAATTTCATTCATTCAGTCATGAAGGCTTTCAAAGCATGCGTCTGTGACCGAAATGCGACCTCTGGTGGACAGTAGCAGACTCCGAAATGAGACGCAGATTCAGAGTTCCACATGAGGTTATTAATTAGCAAATATTATAAATATTACGAACGTAAGCATTAGGTGAGCAGGTTACATTGTAACCCTGTGTCCTAACAACACACTTCGTGACAAGATTTGCAGTGATAAACAATCTGGCTATTTGCACCAGCTGAAGCATGACAGAAATTTAAATACAGCCATTCAGAAGCACATAAAATGCCCTCACTCACAAAGGGGTAAGGTTTCTAATTAATCTAATTAACACATATTAAACCTCTTTAACATTATTAAATGTAGATGCTAAATCGCTGATGTGTTGGTTTTCAAACGGTTTATTTTATTTGTAAGATCTGAGGTGAACTGTCTGCTGCTGCTTTTTGTATATGGCAATAAATGTCATGTGAAATGACATTTAAACTCACATTGTTAGCATTTAACACTGAATAAAGCACATGATGTGTACCTGAGGTGATCAGTGTCATAGTTTTTTGTTCTTCAGCTGTGAGAAATAGAAGCCATTTCTAATATATCATTTTGAGGTGTTGGTTAGGACAAAAACTCCTTTTAATATGGAAAATATTATTTCTGTCGCATGGCGCATTTTTTAGAACAAGGTTTAAATCAGTCTTTTGGCTCGATCGTTAGACTCGCTCCTGCTGTTGGTCCTAAATCTGGCAACCTTGCGCTTGCTTTGCATTTGTTTTGATCCAGTAAAAGCAATACCTTCAACCACTGGGTGTCAACATACATACTGCACCTTTAAATATGTGTAATTATAGAACAAATAACTAAAAAAGGTACTAGTAGATCAAGAATGAGCACTAATAAAAAGTTGTATAGATTAAATAAGTTTAAAATGACTAAATGTCCCTAGCATTTGGTGTAGTTTTCACAAAAATATGAATCAGCAATCATAAATTCACAAATGCAGTTTTGGTAACATTTTTAAAAAATTCCAAACATTTGATAAATATTAAAGATGACTATTCTCGAAACAGTGTTTTTTTAACTTAATTGATGTTTCCTATCAATTCGCTGTTGTGTTCCTATAGGTTCGTTTGTCGTGGTGGCATTCGGAGGCTCGTTTGTTGGTGTTGCATTTGCCATCCTGCTGTCCCTGCTGACCAGATGCACCAAACACGTTCAGATCATCGAAGCCGGCTTCGTGTTTTTGGTGGGATACCTGTCCTACCTGACAGCAGAGATGCTCTCACTCTCTGCTATACTTTCGTAAGAACCTTCTCCTTGGACAACAGCTATGCTTGTGTGCATATTTTGAAATATAAAAATGCTTGATGCAATAAAAGTCCTGTGATTTTGTTTCAGCAATCAGCAATGATTTTAATAACAAACTTAGGCATGATGAGACGCCATTAATGGACAAAACAGAAAACCGATTATAGTTTAAACATCTGAAATGTCGTTTTGCTCATTTTAAAATCCTTCAACCAAAGTCTTTCATCAAAGGGATTTGAATTCGTCACCTCCTAGAAATCTCTTAAGTGGCTGCGTTCATAATTATTGGCCATTGTGTTTAATCAAAGCACAAGTAGTTTATATACTGTATATGTATTGCACATTTCATTTTTCTGCTTGATATTTGCCGCCAGTTCATCAGTAAGGGACAATTTTGTTGTTCTCTTTGACTCATTGGATAGGAACGCTGCGTTATTCACAAATGATTTATGCAATATTTCAGTTTTGTGCTTGTTTAATTCGCATCTTTGGATCAAAACATAGCTAGTGTAACACAGTGCAACCTTTTCCCCATCCAACATTTCTGTGTTCTGAAATTTAAAATAATAGGGCTCTGCTACAAGTAAATCATCCACATACATACCCATCAAGCATTTTGTGCTTAAAAGAAATCTAAACGTAGATGTCTTGGCCAAACCAAGGCTAAACTTGGGCCGTCAGTGAACATCTAATAGATGTCTAACAACAGTAGTCTAAAATTAGACTAGGCATCAAATAGACATTAATGATTGACTACACATGTGAAGTCTGTCTAATTTGTCTGGTTTAAGATTTGTCTAATGATACATTTTCACTGACAGGACAAGTTTTGTCTTGTTTTAGCGAAGAGGTCTGTGGTTGGATGTCCATTAGATGTCTAATAATCTTTTAAACACAAAACTGCTTGGTGGGTAGTAAAAACTGAGTTAGATGTAAACTGTAAAATAAAATATTGGGTTCCACACAATTGTTTTGTGTTAGGAAAATATGAAGGAATTAAGTTAACTTAATAGTTTTTGCCAATTGAAATGGGTTGAACATTAAAAATTTAGTTGTCCCTAAAAACATTCAAGAATTTAGTTGTTTCAGCTTATTTTTTTTAACAAGTCTGAACAAACCTCAAATATCATTTTTGAGTGTATGTGTGACTTTACCCTTTGTTTATTCATCATGAAAATAGTGTCAGGCTTGTTATTTTATCATAAAATGAGTACAAGCTTATTGCATCTGCACTGTAAAATGACAAAAGATCAAGACAACAAATATGTGTATAATCGTTTAACTCATTTTAATAAGCTATTCAGGTTTCAACAACAAATAAAAGAAGGTTGAACAAAGTTTACCTTAATATTTTTAGTCAGTCTGATTGATATACTGTAATTGAGATAACTAGAAACGATCATTTGATCCACTTAAAAAATTAAACTAGCAAGAATTGTTGTCACAGTGTGTGAATTAAAGCTATTTTAAAGCTTGTTTCCTAAGAATGCTTTAGATTTGTATTGCCTATATAATAGTTACATTCAAAAAAACATCCATAATATTGCGGTGAAAAGACTAGTTTAACGTTTTTTAAACTCTGTTGAAAGTAATGTCTTAATTTTGTAACAGTTCACTTTTGAGACCAGTTCTCGCCATTAAATAGTTACTTATTAATATGGAGGTAATGAGTTAAAGTTAAGGAAAGGAAAGGGTGGGGGACACACCTCAAGCAATCATTTTATTCCCTGTTAGCCATGTATGAAAAACTAAACCTTTCTGAACTGTTTGTCTCAGTTTCTTGTTCCTACCCTTCTCTTCTGCCCAACTCATCGATTTATCCAAGTTTTATCTGAGTGGTTGTGGCATGATTAGTGAAATGCCTATGATTAACCGTCACACTTTACAATACATTTTTTGTGATTTTAGTAAATGTGTTTGCTGAATTGAAACAGGAACTAAGCACGAACAATAATTTTACAGCATCTATTAATCAAAGTTTATAGTCCTAGTACATTTACTGATGCATTATTAAAGAGTTAGTTCACCCAGACATTAACAGTCTGTAACTGTTTACTCACTTTTCACTTCTTCATCTGTTTAAGTTATTTATTTATTTTGAACACAAAATAATTTATTTTGAAAAACGTTAGAAACTGGCAATCATTCACATCCATAATATTTAGTTTTTCCTACTATGGATGTCAGTGGTTACCAGTTTCTAGCATTCTTCAACATATCTTCTTTTGCATGTTTTGGTTGAGACATTCAGGGCTCTATATTAATGATCTAGACGGGAAGTCTGAAGCAAATGGCACAAAAGCATTAAGGTCTTGTCCGAATCCAATTTTGCTATTTGAAGGATGGAAAATACAGTCTGCGCTTTGGCGCATGGTCTAACAGGGTTGTGCTTATTCTCCTAATGAGTTATGGGTGGGTTTTGAGCTTAAAATGCATTAAACCAATCAGAGTCTCATCTGCCATTCCCATTAAAAGTTAGTTGCGTCGCGCCATGGTGCATTTGCTACTAACATAGCGGATTTTGTAAGTGGAAAAACTGAATGGAAAAACTGAGCACTTCACTTGCGAGAAAACAGTTGAGCAGACCATCTGTGAGAGGATAAAGAACAAGCCTCCTCGTTACTTTCTCTTTACTTCTTTACTTTCGTGGATAAGGAATCAGTGTTGTGCGCTCTCCACTGAAGACATCCATAAGTCTATATATTTAATTTTGTTTGTTGAGCTCAAATATTTGTTTCAAAACTTTTTCTAAATTCAGTTCAAATTTCCAGCAAACTAATAAATGAGCAATAATAACATGTGGTTAAAGTTAAATCCAAACGCACGTCCCATTCTTATGCTCCATATGGTGATGCAGACGTCTCCAAAACCCGACAGGTGGACAAATCTAAACTTGTTTTTTATTAAAACAAATATAAATGTGATTATGCACAAAATAAATAATACTGCTAATAATAACAACAAAATTCAATCATTCATTTGCTTTTCGGCTTAATCCCTTTATTAATCTGGGGTCGCCAAGGCGAAATAAACCACCAACTTATCCATGTTTTATACAGCGGATGCCCTTCCTGCTGCAACTCATCACTAGGAAACACATACACTCTCATTCACACTCTCTCTCATACACTATGGACAATTTTAGCTTACCCAATTCACCTGAACCACATGTCTTGAACAAGGCTTGAACCAGCAACCTTCTTGCTGTGAGGCGACAGCAATACCTATTGCGATCATGAAAAAATACAAATTTTAGAATAAATTTTCAGACGTCACTTACAGGTTTTTGCAACTGAACTCTTTAAAAGATGACAGAATTTTCAGTTTTGAGTTTCAGTGACTATTTATTCCAATGAGCTTTCTATTATTACTATTCTATTATTCTATTATTCTATTATTCTATTATTGTTGTATTCCGATTTTTTTAATAAATGAAAAATATTTTACAGATGGTGTAAAATTTAATCTAAATTAGTCTTAACATTTATGCAAAGCATCCCATAATAATGGAACACATAAAAAAGTGAATAAAGAATTTACAGCAATAAACATTTGTGCAGCAGCAATTTACGTGGAGTGTTTTGAATGTTTTCAGTCCATTGACTGTGTTTTTGTTTTACAGAATCACTTTCTGCGGTGTGTGCTGTCAGAAATACATCAACGCCAACATGGATGAGAGATCAGTCACAACAGTTCGTCACGCCATGAAGATGCTTGCGAATGGCTCAGAAACCATGATCTTCCTGTTTTTGGGCGTTACAGCCATTGACACGGAGATCTGGGTCTGGAATACTGGTTTCATCCTCCTCACCCTCCTCTTCATCTTCATCTACAGGATCATAGGTGAGTGCAGCTACAGTGAATAAAAGCAAGATGACAAAAAGTTAACAACAAAAGTTTTTTTATGTTTCTTTAACTTAATTTAGTAAGTTAATCCGGTTTCAGCTGCACTTTTGGTTTGCCAACCTGTGGAATTGTGTGGAACCAAGTATAATGTCAAGAATTGTGTTGTTTCAGCTCATTTAAAATAAGTAGTTTGAAAAAACAGCAGTGAGTGTACTGTATAGTGGAAGACCTTAAGTTAATATTTCCTAATGAACACAAACATTAATCTTTTTAGAAATAGCTTGATATAATAGTGTGTGTGTGTGTGATATTGTTCAAAACATTTAGAGTTTTTGTTTTTGAAAAATCATAGAAAGTTTATCTTGCAGACGCAAATGTAGCTGCAATTCTAGAATTACCCACGTAGACATCTTTCTGAAACAGTGAAGGCGATTTGATTCAAAGAGTGACTCTCAAATGTCTTGTGGGTGTGTTTTAAGGATACGTTTGTGATGTGTTTGCAGGTGTTTTCATGTTCACCTGGATGTTAAATAAGTTCCGATTGGTCCCCGTGGAGCTGATTGACCAGGTGGTGATGAGCTACGGTGGCCTGCGGGGGGCAGTGGCGTACGGTCTGGCAGCAATGCTGGACGAAAGCAGGATCCCGGAGAAAAAGTTGATGATCAGCACCACACTCATTGTGGTGTATTTCACTGTCATCCTTCAGGTTAAAACCAAATCAGTCATATTGTTATTAAGAAACTGATTGGATAGATCCTTTTTAACCTAAGCTAAACATTTTTTTTTCCAGGGAATCACAATGAAGCCGTTGGTACAGTGGCTCAAGGTCAAAAGAGCAGCTCATTCTGACTTGAAACTTGTTGAGAAACTGAACAACAGGGTAATTATTGTTACACTTTATATAACTTTCATAGCTCAACTTAATACAAATAATTCTATATATAATTATTATACATTCTAAATATGTATATGTAGTTTAAGGTTTACGTATTATAAAAATTGATTGTTAATATAATAATGTAATACATCATTATTTATTTGTTTACTTTTGATAATGTTTATTAATATAATAAGTGTATTATGTATTATATACTGTATAATTACTATTAGTTAGTCATTAATTCTTCACTACATATAAGTATATATATGTATCATTCAACCTCAAATCATTTAGGACAGTATGAAAAACGCAAATAAAAAAAAGAAAGTAGTGAATTCCAGATTTACTTTGACTTGTGTTTCTTGCAGACAATATGAACACCAAATATTTTATGTTTTGTCTGGTGAACTTCATTTTATCTGTATATATACATCCTTTCCTGTTATTCAGACCTGCAACACATTACACACAAGTTGGGACAGGAGCAATTTAGGGCAAGTAATCAAGTAAACTGGGTAAATATTGATGTGATTTCAAACAGGTGATGTCAACAGGTGATTGTTATTATGATTTGGTACAAAAGCAGCACTCAAGAAAGGTTAGGCTTTTAGGAGCAAAGATGGGCCGAGGATTGCCAGTTTGCCCACAACTACATGAGAAAACTAACAAATGTTTAATAACAATGTTCCTCAAAGAAAGATACAGTTGGAAGACATTTGGATATTTCAACTTCAACAATGCATTACATAAAAGATTCAAGGAATTGAGAGGGGTCTAGCTGCAGACCTGGTGCAGTGCAATCTGGGCTGCATCCAATGCTTTTTAATGGGTTCACCTAACCCCACCCCTAACCCTACCCGTCACAGTGACGTCACTCGCTCCATTTGAGTGCATTGTGTCTGACATTGCATCGTTGAGTGATGCAGTCTCAGCTTGCATCATAAAGGCTGCATCCAGATACTATTGAAGGAATCTGGACCAGGGTCATGATCTCAGATAATGAATCTACATCAAGAATCGTCATTCATCTATAAGCGATATTACCACATGGGCTCAGGACTACTTTGGCAAATCTTTGTTAAGTACCACAATAGTTACAGCCACAAATGCCAGTTAAAACTGTATTGTGCCAAAAAGAAGCCCTATGTCAAGTGCCATCGACTTCTCTGGGCTCGGGGGCATCTGGGATGGAGCATCACACAGTGAAAACGTGTACTGTGGTCAGATGAATAGGTATTTTAGGTATTTTTCACTATAAAGCCTTCTCGATTCCAGTCGGCTGGAATCAAAGTCAGATGGTTCACCTCACCTTCTCCCTGTCTTGCCTTCTTCCGTGGATGTTTCCCTTTTACAGTTGTTTCTCCTAAACCTGTGGATGCAAAAGCTGTGATTAAGGAAAGTGACTATATATTCTGGTGGTTGCATGAAGATCCTTGTTTACATTGTGAACTGGTTACAACCCTGCTCTCCATCCAAGACTATCGCTTACCAGCTTATCCGACTGAACCTACCACATAGTTTTGAATAAATTGATGAGAAGAGATAACCCTCCTTGTCATCCTTGTGTGACCGTGACAGGCACATTCTAAAGAGAAAAAATCTGACAACCAAAACCCCGTACTGTTGCCCACATTAAGACTTGTTGGCAAAAATGCAACAAAATTACACCTGAAACTCTTCATCACTTGGTGTCTTCAGTCCTTCAGTGTTGTGAAAAGGAATGGCAACATTACAAAGCAAGAACTAAAATTTGAATTTGTGTTTATTTTAAAGAAACAAAAAGAATAAAAATCACAAGAAACACATTAAATAATGTTTGTTGTATAAGTCAAAGTAAATTTAGAAATCACTTCTTTCTTTTTTGTTTTTTTTTGTTTGGGTTTCCATATTGTCCCAACTTTTTCTGATTTGGGGCTGTATAAAAAAATTATATGTAACTGTTATATATTATATGTAGTATATAGTTTAATTAATTATTAATATAATAAAATAATTTACATTATTATTTATATTATATTTTTGATTTTGATTATGTTTTTTATAATAATTATTATATGACATAATTGTATGTATAATTGCTATTAATTAGTCATTATATAATATTAAACACTAGATATTTTGTAGTTTTTATATAATGTAAATTAGTGAATGAAATATTGTACATTTATATAATAGCAGTATAATTTGTATAATACCTATTTAATATTTGGAATATAATATAATATAATATAATATAATATAATATAATATAATATAATATAATATAATATAATATAATATAATATAATATTCATTCATTTTCTTGTCGGCTTAGTCCCTTTATTAATCCGGGGTCGCCACAGCGGAATGAACCGCCAACTTATCCAGCCGCAATCCATCTGGGAAACATTCACACACACACACACACTCATACACTACGGACAATTTAGCTTACCCAATTCACCTGTACCACATGTCTTTGGGGGAAACCGGAGCACCCGGAGGAAACCCACGCGAAGGCAGGGAGAACATGCAAACTCCACACAGAAACACCCACTGAGCCGAGGTTTGAACCAGCGACCTTCTTGCTGTGAGGCGAACGTGCTACCCACTGCGCCACTGCCTCGCCCATAATATAATATAATAAAATATAATATGATATAATATAATATGATATAATATAATATAATATAATATAATATAATATAATATAATATAATATAATATAATATAATATAATATAATATAATAATTCATTCTGTATTTATTACTTTATTTTAAGATTAATGCAAATACACATTTGTCTTTTCAGGCATTTGATCACATACTAGCCGCAGTGGAGGACATTTGCGGACGTATAGGAGATAACTGGTGGACCAGAGGGTATATTTCCTTACTGCTGTCTACAAATTCACAATAAATTAAATCTATGTTAATAAAAAACTAAAGAAACACACATCTCTTTCAGCTGGAACAGGTTTGAGGAGAAGTATATTAGCTGGCTATTGATGAAACCAAAGGCCAGAAAGAACAGAGATTACCTGTTCAACATCTTCCACAAACTCAATCTGGAGGACGCCATGAACTACGTCAGTGAGGTGAGAATATGGATAATCTTATATACACAGAGATAATTCATATGCAGGATCTTGTTGTTATTATGAGAATACCACGAACAGTTATTTTCATATTTAACGTATTAGAAATGCCTTTTAGGAATATTCAGATTGTTGTATGTGTCGTTTTAATAGGCTGGATGTATTATATTATAATTATATAAAATTTTCATGTTGATTTCAACTTGAGATGTGGATTAACGATGATTATTTCTTTAAATCAATTAAATCTACAGATGTAAACTGCATTATGGGATGTTGTTTTCTGTTCTGTCGACTTTGATTCATGGTTTAACAAAGTGACTTTTATTGACATTTCAGGGGTATGAAATAATATATAGATAAATAAATCTGGGGCAACACGGTGGCTCTGTGGTTAGCTGCAACAAAGTACTGGGAAACATCCATACACACATTAACACATACACTACAGCAGATTCTGTTTCCCCAATTCACCTATAGCGCATGTCTTTGGACTGTGAGGGAAACCGGAGCACCCGGAGGAAACACGTACACGGGAGAACATGCAAACTCCACACACAAATGCCAATGATTCAGCCGGAACTCGAACCAGTGACTTTCTTGCTGTGAGGCAATCCTGCTACCCACTGCGCCACCGCGTCACCCCAAATTGCTTTATATTTATATATAAATATAGTTGCTTCCTGTTGCTTCGGTCAGCGATAAACATTGTAAAAACCACGTTTCACCCTTTTTTTTCTCCGTGCAGGGTGAACGGCAAGGCTCTCTGGCCTTTATTCGTAATGACGAAGCTGCCAACGTTGATTTCAAAAAACAGTTCGACTCAGAATTTGCAGATGTGATGCCCGATATAATGGTTGATATGTCAAACTACGATTTTGGAATTGAAAATATTTCAGTAGCCACCATTGTGTAAGTACATATTTAAATACAACTTCCTGACAAATGTTGATCGTAAACGGCTATTGTAAGGAATTAAGGTTAAAGGGATAGTTCACCCAAGAATGAACATTTACGATTTATTTACCCATTCATTTGCAGATGTTTTTTTGGGATGTTTCAGTTTTGCGCATAAGTTTAATTTGCGTCTTTGGATGGAAATGATGGTTAGTGTGTCACCAGGAGAGGTGTCTATTGAGTTTGACTTGTTTGTATGTGTTTATTTTGAATATAAATAACTGGTAACTATTGACTTCCATTATATGAATCACCAAGGATTCAGTAAATGTATATAATTTCTGCTAAAGAAAAAACAGCAGTAACGCTTTATTTTGATGGTCCATTTGAGTATTAGTAGACTGTCTGCTTAATATCTGTTGATACTGCTCCTTCAACAGACATTTAGCTGGCTATAAGAAACTTTGCAAGTACATGTCAACTTACACTAAGCCTAACCATAACCTCAACAGTCTACTTATAACCTAATGAGAATTAGTTGGCATGTAGATGCAATTTAACTTAAATTTAACACACGGACCATTAAAATAAAATGTGACCAAAACATCACCTATTTTGATAACCCAAGGGTAAAAAAGTTAAAAGTGCAGTAGGTGATCTGCCAAAATGCTAACCGTTAGCATAATTAGCTAACGTGCACCGATGACAGTAGACAACCCACTAGATCATGTCATTGACCTGTTTGAAAATTTTATAATACAACAACTCTGAATGAAAAACTGTTATATCTAGCAGGTTTTCAGTTATGTAGTTAGCAAGCAAAACTTGTCATAATGTGCAATATTTCATGAATTCAAGGATCGCTAGTCTCACTGTCTCACTCGCTTTGTCCTAAAGCAACTACTGTACGCTTAGTGCTTGGCCAACAACAAAAAAAGACAATCATCTACTGCACCTTTAATAGGATTTTTTTCATTTTTGGCTGAACTATCAAGTTCTTACGAGACAAAATATATTTGCTTCAGTTGCATCATTGAAATTTGACAAACTCCTAGATGATGAGTTGTGGCAATAATTCTGTGAATGAGCATCGCCTCGTGGTTCCATCCCAAAGAGGGAAGAAATCACTTTCCCGAACTCTCGCATTTAATCTGCCCAGTAGTTGGAATGAACTCCGTAACTGCATCAGAACGGCAGAGTCACTCGCTGTCTTCAAGAAACAACTAAAAACTCAACTATTTAGTCTCCACTTCCCGTCCTAATCTGCAATTGCCTCTCTGGCTCTACCGCTAACTGTACTACAAAAAAAAAAAAAATTACTAATGTTTTGCTTCTTACACTTTACATACCTGAAACTTGCCTACAGCACTCATTCATCGTTGCTCTTATAGTTGTGTAAATTGCTTCCTTGTCCTCATTTGTAAGTCGCTTTGGATAAAAGCGTCTGCTAAATGACTAAATGTAAATGTAAATAATTAGCATTGTTTTGTCTCTTGTCCAACAGGAAAGACACTATTCCCTCTGTATCTCTGGACATTCATGGGCAAGACGGGAAGAATGTGGTCGACGACATCAATGCCCATCGCCTTCTACAGCAGCACCTGTACAGGAGCAGAAAACATGTAAGAGTCATTTTGAAACCTTTCCATTTAAGGAACACTCCACTTTTTTGGAAATAAGTTCAGTTTACAAGTCCTCTAAACAGTTGAGTTTTACCATTTTACCAGCTGATCTCCCAGTCTGGAGCGAGCACTTTTAGCTTAGCTTAGCAAAAATCATTGAATCCGATTAGACCATTAGCATCTCACTCAAAAAGAGAGAAAAAAAAGATTTTTGATAATTTTGTAATTTAAAGCTTGAGTATTCTGTTGTTACATCATGAAAAGTTGCTATTTTCTAACTTTATTGTACTAAAATTAACCTATTTTCCAAAAAATAAAATAAAAAATGGAGTGTTCGTTTAAGGACAACATTTGCCTGCTGAAATGAACCTTTTTACATTTTTTTATCTTCAGATGTGCGAAAATGAAAATTGCATGTTAATTTACTTATTCTCAGACAACTCAAGATATAGCTGACTATTTCTTCAGTAGAACATAAAACATTTTGTTTAGCCTAAATCAAGGCAAGGCAAGTTTATTTATATAGCACATTTTATGCACAGTGACAATTCAATGCGCTTTACATAAGCAGAAATAAAAGAGACAAGTATAAAAACAAATAATAAATAAAAACAGAATGTGTAAAAACAGCTTATAAAAATGAAAAATAAAAGAAAGACATAACAGTGCCATCTTTCGGACGTAGCACAGTGCTCATTCAGTAAAGGCACAGCAAAACAGGTCTTGATTTGAATGTACCTAATGTTGGAGCATGTCTGATCATTTCTGGAAGCTGAATCCAGCAGTAATGGGAGCAGTAGCTGAAGGCGAATTCACCCTGCTTTGACTGAGCTCTTAAAAGTTCTAATTTACTTGATCCTTATGATCTGAGTGATCTGTTGGGTTGGTATTGAATGAGCATATGTAATGTATTGAGGTCCTAGGCCATTTAGTGATTTATAGACAAGTAATAATACTTTAAAATCTCTCCTACATGTGACTGGGAATCAGTGTAAGGACCTGAGGACAGGTGTGATGTGCTCTGATTTTCTGGTTCTGGTCAGAATCCTGGCCGCAGTATTCTGGATGAGTTGCAACTGTCTGACTGTCTTTTTGGGAAGGCCAGTGAGGGGGCCTTTACAGTAATCCACCCTGCTGCTGATAAAACCATAAACAAGTTTCTCTAAGCATCTAACTCTTGCAGGGTTTATGAGATGATAGTATGTTGATTTACTAACTGCTTTGATTTTAAAACTCAGATCTGACTCCAGAGTCACACCACGATTCTTGACCTTATTTTTTGTTGTTTGACCCGTAGAGCCAAGGTATGCATTTACCTTGAGAACCTCATCTCTGTTCCCAAACGCAGTGACTTCAATTTTCTCCTAGTTTAACTGAAGAAAGTTTTGGCACATCCAACTGTTCATTTCATCAATGCATTGGCAGAGAGTGTCAATGGAGCTGTAGTCATTAGGCAGTAAGGCTAAGTAGATCTGAGTGTCATCAGCATAGCTGTGGTAGGAGATTTGGTTCTTTCTCATTATTTGGCTCAGTGGGAGCATATAAAGGTTGAACAGGTGCCAGAGTTAAACCTTGTGGTACTCCACATGTCATGGGTGTCCACCTCGACCTATGGTCACCTATACTGACATAGTAAAATCTCCCTTCAAGGTAAGATCTGAACCATTTGAGGACCGTGCCAGACAGCCCAACCCAGTTTTTCAGCCTATCCAGAAGTATGTTGTGATCGACAGTGTCAAATGCAGCACTGAGATCAAGCAATACCAGCACTGTTAGTTTGCCTGATCTGTATTTAGGGGGATATTATTGATTATATTTATAAGCTCTTTGATGTTCAAGCCAAATTTTTGACTGAAAAATATACGGGCAAAACTAAATTATTACCCAAGGCTCCTGGTAATACTCTGAGGTCCAATGAAGTGAAACGATTGGCCTGTGCAGGAAACTGAACATTACTGACAACAATGACATAGTAATTTTCACATTTCAATTCAAATGAATAATTCACCCAATAATGAAAATGACCTCCTCGTTTACATTTCCTCATGTTGATTTAAAACTTTTTGAGAACACAAAAGAAGATATTTCGTAGAATGTTGTGGGCAACCATTGACTTGCATTTTTTGAAGTATCTTCTTTAGTATTTCACAGAAGAAAATAAAGGTTTTGAATAATTGAAGGTTGAATAAATGATAAGAGAATTAATTTTTGTGTGAACTATCCCTTTGATATTGAAAGACATAATAGACTTTAATATAATTGATCATGTTTCCCAGTACTGGGTTGCAGATAGAAGGGCATCCGCTGTGTAAAACATATGCTGGATATGTTGGCGGTTCATTTTGCAGTGGCAACCCCTGATGAATAAAGGAACTAAGCTGAAGGAAAATTAATGAATGAATCGATCATCTTGTCCTAAGCCCCTGTTATTTCACACACATGCATCTCATTTGGTCCATCTTTTCCTCCATTTCCTCTCTTTCCGAGCAGCACCATCACAAATACAGTCGCAGTCACTTCAGCATCAACCAGAGTGAAGAGGAGGTGCAGGAGATTTTTCAGAGGACCATGAGGAGCCGCCTGGAGTCCTTCAAATCTGCTAAGATGGGTGTCAACCCTACCAAAAAGATCACTAAGTTCCATAAGAAGGATCCTACAGATAAGGTATAGCACACCTTCTTTCCTTTTTATTTAGTATATAATAGGATCGTGCCTCTAAATTGATGTGTATTTCAGATGAATGGACACACAGAGGGCAATGGCTATCTGTATGGAGATGAAGGTAAAACTGTTTTATTGGTATTATTTATTTTAGGATTTATGGCACTGAGAAATCGTCTGTAAAATGTATAAAGAGACTTTAAATGTATAGTGTTTCCAAAGTTACATTATATTACACAAAAAGATATAGCTATGTTAATGTTTAAAAAAAAAAATATATATATATATATATATATAAACATAGTATTTTTAACTATATAATATATAATAAAATAATAAAGTATATAGTATTTTAACGATATATAAAACAAATGCTGTGACGCAGTAGGTAGTGCTGTTGCCTCACAGCAAGAAGGTCGCTTGTTCAAGCCTTGGCTGGGTCAGTTGGCGTTTCTGTGTGGAGTTTGCATGTTCTCCCCGTGTTTACGTGGGTTTCCTCCGGGTGCTCCGATTTCCCCCACAGTCCAAAGACATGCAGTACAGGTGAATTGGGTAGGCTAAATTGTCCATAGTATATGAGTGTGAATGAGTATGTATGGATGTTTCCCAGAGATGGGTTGCAGTTAGAAGGGCATCTGCTGCATAATACATGTGCTGGATACCTTGGCGGTTCATTCCGCTGTGGGGACCCCAAATTAATAAAGGCACTAAGCCGAAAAGAAAATGAACGAATGAATAGTATTTTAACAATATATAAAACAAACTATATAAATTACATTATACACTCACTGGCCACTTTATTAGGTACACCTGTCAAACCAAGCATCAAAATGAGGAAGAAAGGTGATCTAAAGGACTTTGAACGTGGCTTGGTTGTTGGTGCCAGATAGGCTGATCTGAGTGTTTCAGAAACTGCTGCTCTACTGGGATATTCATGCACAACCATCTCTGGGGTTTATAGAGAATGGTCTGAAAAAGAGGAAAATATCCAGTGAGTGGCAGTTCTGTGGGCCCAAATGCCTTGTTGATGCCAGAGGTCAGAGGAGAATGGCCAGACTGGTTTCAGCTAATAAAAAGGTAACAGTAACTCAAATAACCACTCGTTACAATCAAGGTATGCAGAAGAGCATCTCTGAACACACAAGATGTTGAAACTTGAGGCAGATGGGCTACAGCAGCAGAAGACCACACCGGGTGCCACTCCTGTCAGATAAGAACAGGAAACTAAAGCTACAGTTCGCACAGGCTCACCAAAATTGGACAGTAGAAGATTGGAAAAACGTTGCCTGGTCTGATGAGTCTCAATTTCTGCTGTGACATTTAGATGATAGGGTCAGAATTTGGAGTCAACAACATGAAAGCATGAATCCATCCTGCCTTGTATCAATGGTTTAGGCTGCTGGTAGTGTAATAGTGTGGGGGATATTTTCTTGGCACACTTTGGGCCCATTAGTACCAACTGAGCATCGTGTCAACGCCACAACCTACCTGAGTAATGTTGCTGACCATGTCCATCCCTTTATGACCACAGTGCACTTATCTTTTGATGGCTACTTCCAGCAGGATAACTCACCATGTGATAAAGCGCGAATCATCTCAGACTGGTTTCTTGAACAATGAGTTCACTGTACTCAAATGGCCTCAACAGTCACCAGTTCTCAATCCAATAGAGCACCTTTGGGATGTGGTGGAACGGGAGATTCACATCATGGATGTGCAGCCGACAAATCTGCAGCAACTTCGTGATGCTATTATCTCAACATGGACCAAAATCTCTGAGAAATATTTCCAGTGCCTTGTTGAATCTATGCCATAAAGGATTTAGGCAGTTCTAAAGGCAAAAGGGTGTCCAACACAGTACTAGTAAGGTGTACCTAATAAAGTGGCCAGTGAGTGTAGATAGATACTTTTTGTTTTTATTTATTTTATTTAATGAACTAAATATGCATTATTTATTAAATGACACATATTTATAGTAATAATCTGAAGTAGATATGTTTTTTTTGGTTTTAGCTGACAGTGGGGTTGGTGCTGATGGTGCTATATCTAGCACTTTCATGAGAGACACGTATAAAATGGGAGGTAAGAAGCAGCCTGATCAGATGCTTCTTTGTAAATAAGCAATAACGTCTATTGAAATTGCAGTTACACAAACAGTTTAAAAGTGCTGTATGTTTCCATATTTCACTGAAGCAGGCATAGAGAATCCAGTATTTATGCCAGACATGGACAGCCCAGTTCACAGTCCAGTTCATAGTCCACCATGGCTGCTGGAGACTGAGATGAGCGTCGCTCCTTCCCAGAGGGCTCAGCGGCGTCTGCCCTGGACACCAAACCGCCGTCTCGCACCCATGAGGATCAGCACCTGCTCCACAGACTCCTTCCTGATGGCGGACGTCTCTTCAACACTGGAGGTGCACGAGGAACAGCCCCAGAGCGACAATGGAGAATCGTAAGCAAACACCACACGCTTCAATGTGAAATAGAGAATATGGCAAGCCAGTTTAACTTTTGGTGCCAGAAGCATGACAGCATAATCCCACAACAGCTAATGGATGTGGAAAGTTTTCTTGTTTATATTAATATACACAATACATTTACATTGTCATTTGGCAGACACTTTTGTACAAAGCGACTTACATTGAGAATAATACATGATAATAATACATAAAAATATAGTAGCTTTATTAAGTGCTGTAGTTACCAGTGGTTCCTAGTATCTCACTCTAATTTCCTTTTACACTCTTTTGTAAAATTAGCTAAATCATTTTTTTTTAAAGTTTTTGAGTGAGATGCTAATGGTCTAATCCGATTCAATGATGTATGCTAAGCTAAGCTAAAAGTTCTCTTGCCAGACTCAGAACAGCTGAATGACTAAAAAAATGGTAAAGCTCAAAAGTTTAAAGTTAGAGGAGCTATAAAATGAGCATATTTGCAAAAACATGGAGGCCCAATCCCAATTCTACTTTTGTACCCCTTGCAATTCCCGTTCCCCTGGGCCCTTACAACTGAGGGTTAAGGGGAAGGGCTTCAAAACTTACCCCTAAGAATTGGGACAGCACTACAGCACCTGCACACGTCATCATATGTCATCGCGATCTCTTGCTTCATATGAGATTAGACGATCGCAACTGCTGTTCTAATTCCAGTTAACGATCTAATGTGGCAATAAGATCATACACAGTGGCCATATTAATCAATGTAAACTCACAAAAACAACATTAACATTATAGCAGACACTGTAAAAAGCCCACTCTCAGCTACTAGACAATACTGACAGGGTATTCCAGTGTCATCGAGTGTCAGAATGTTGTGGGAATGCTATACAGGAGTTATTATTAGGGATTCTTACGCCCCAAGTCTAGGGGAAACAAAAAGGGCATAAAAAACAAAGAACAAACAAATGTGTTGGGGTGGTGGATTTCCCAAACTAAACAAAACTTAAAGCAAAAGATTCCCTTCGGTCGACAACCAAATTAACACACTCAATTGAGAGTATATATGAAGATATTTATTATAGAAAAATAGGGTTTATATAAACGAGCATTTCGTCAGGGTGACCACAGGCCAAAATAACAAACAAAAGAATCTATCAAATAAATCCACTAAATTACCTATTACTATTTAAAGAAACATACAAGAATCTTACCTGACTCCCTAATATAAACAAAGTCAAAAGTAATCAAATAAATAGGCAGGTCACCCCTACACGCTCAAACTCTCAATAAATATTCAAGCATAGGATGGTCATCAATACAAAGGTGATTATTGTTGGTCGTCGGCCGAAGGGGTGAAGGAAACCCAGGAGCTCCACTCCAAACACCGAACGCAGCAGAAATGAGCTCCCCGATTCCTGCCGGAAGCTCCTTTTTATACAGGCCTCGTAGACCAGCAGCCAATCAGAGCAGGGAGTCACGCCGGCGTGGGAGCCTATAAGACAACAGAAAAACAGCAAGGAGGCGGGACAAAAGAAAAAGAGTACAAACCGCAATAATAAACAAATAAATAAACTTCAGTCGTAACAGGGATTATAGATTGCGAATTTTAGCTTTTTTTTTTCAGCATAATGGTAAAACATAAACGCGGTTATGAATATATACATGAGGCTGGTGTCTTCTGGGAAATTTTCTTACCCCTTGGTTTGGAGTGTGGTCCTGAAAAAATTTCGTTCAAAAGGGCGTGTACCCCTTCCCCAGCCCTACGCCTTTAAGCTACAGAGATTTGGGACACCCCTACCGCTTGGCGTGCATACACAAAACGAGGGGTAAGGGGAAGGGCTAAGAGGTAGAATTGGGATTGGGACAGAGTGTTCATTTAATGTCAATGTGGATGAAAAAAAATATGAGTTGTTTGATTCAGTATTTGAACTCAGGTCAGAATAATCATATTTTCTGTCAGGCAGAATGTGTCTACACTTACTGATGTTAGTCAAATATTTAGAATTTTGGGCTGCACAGAAAAATAGGAACCAGGACTGTACATTTGTCCTGTGGTTATTTATGCATGAAAGACAATTATTAATAAAATTATCAGCATTTTCATATATTAGCCTACATTTAAATTTTCTGCTGTCTATCTGCAATTGAAAAAACAGTGATTCAGCGGCACACACTGTTTAGTTTGAAGCTAAAATTTGTTTAATCAACCAAATTATTTTCTGGATTTTATATCACCATATTGCCTATTGCCTGGGATCCACTGAGTGGTACAGTACAGTCCAGTATGGGTCACCTTTATCAGACTTGTGTTTCCACTGTCAAATGGTACCCTTTTGGTGTGTGTGTGTGTGTGTGTGTGTGTGTGTGTGTGTGTGTGTGTGTGTGTGTGTGTGTGTAATGTTAATTTCTAACCCTTTTATGAACTGGATTTGATTATTGCTGGAAGTCAATGATAATACAAAATAGCCTACTGTAATGGCTGTGATTATATAAAATAAATAAATACAACATTTATGAACACATACAGAGCCTTACAATCTCTGAAATGTTACCCAAAACATACATCTAGGCATCATTTGGGTTCATAAACAATACGAAACATTTACAGCAGAGGTGGCCAATCCTGTTCCTGGAGATCTACCTTCCTGCAGATTTCAGTTGCAACCCTTATCAAACACACCTGTCTAATTATCAAGTGGATTTCAGGTCCTAATTAATTGGTTCAGGTGGGTTTGATCAGGGTAGGAGGTGAACTGTACAGGAAGGTAGATCTTCAGGAACAGGATTGAGCACCCCTGATTTACAGTCAGTACAAACCTGTCATTTCTATTCTTCTCCAGCACATGTAACGTTAACATCTTGTTAGAAAGTAATTCCGTCATTCCGAGTTCATAATAGTCAAAAGGCGATGATAATAGTTAAACATGGCAAGTTTGTTTATGTTTTAGGTTGCTAAAAGAATCATTTCTCCTTTGTTTTTTTGCACTTTCCCTTTGCATTTGTCGGATTCTGAAAGGATATCAGAATCACTTCAATAATCACGCGGACGTTAGTATCATAAGCTCAAGTTCGTTATTTTAAATATAGACACACAGCAAGCGCAGCAAAGAGCTCGCTTTAAAAAGTGTAACCACTCGCCTTGTCAACAACAACAGGACAGCGCAGATTCTGTTCTTCTTCTTGGCTTTGTGGCTCTTCATCAAGACGACGACAAGGCTTGTTTGAGCTCGGCTCGACCATGGCTCGTTTTTATACGTGTATATTATTACGGTGTAATGTCTCAGCTGTGAATTTAAAAATGGCCCCTCCTGTGTTTTCGCTTTTTTGTAAACCGATGCGCATCTCACTCTACCTTTTGGTACCCTTTTGTTTTGCTAGGTACCTTTTGCAAAGGCTCCCCAAAAAGTGCTACGGTACAGATTGATTTTTGGTAGATTTTGACAGCGGAAAGGGCCATAAAAGCGTACCGTACCATACTACTCAGTGGAAACGGGCCATAGGTGCATCTAAATGGTGAAAATGGAATTCAAATGAAAAAAATCCCACCACATAGCAAAGTTACCCTGTGGTAGCTTATGAGTAGCCAAAGCATTTTTACGACATATAAAAATTTGTATTATCTGGAAAAATATATATTAAATGTGAAAATGGCTTGCCATAAGATGACATTAAATACTAGTGCTTAAAGATTAGCTGTTAGCATGATTACACACTGCTACTTACTTCGTCAGAGACCATAGATATATACACTAGATGTCGCCTGGCCTATTGTTGTCTATTGGACGAAATGCGTCAATAGCGCCGCCATCTTGGTACAGGGTAGCGCTCCTTTGAAATGAATGCGGGACCAAGGTACAGTGGTGGACTGTGGCCATCCAAAGCCAGAGATATACACATAAACACATATATCTATGATCGGGAGTTTTCCTGGATGTTAGTATGTAATTTTTTTTTCTAATTACGAAAATTATAATTTTACATCACTTTTCTACATTGATGGATCAGTGACCGCACGGGCATTCCTGACAAAAAGCGTGTGTTTGTGTGTACGGAAATGTACTATCCACCCTCCCTGTTAAATTTGATCTAATCATGTCCTGAAACACAGCTCCGTCCTCTCCTGCTTTCACTTCTCATACTGACTGAGGGAGCGATTCGTTTGTGAATGAATCCCCCGAACGACTCTTTCACTAACGTTAGCCGACAATAATACAAGGTTCTGGCAGCGCAGCATCTCGTTGTCATATTTCTTTTGCATTGTTTGCTGATTTTATTAAACAAAACTAGCATAAGTCGAGTGTTTAGTGCGAGTTGGAGCTGCTTTGCTGTATGGTGAATGCGGTAAGTGACTGTTATCATCAATAACGTTACCTGATTAGCACAAAAATTCAGAACATACAAAAACAGAAAAAAAACTTAATATTACCTATGAAATGTTCTGCCTGTGTGCTTTGTTTTCTTTGTTTGCTCGTTACTACACCCGTAGACAGCGCTAAAGTCCCGCGTCTTCACGTAATAACACTGTCTTGACTAGTGCGGTTGAATGACATTTGTCCTGGGAGCACTGTACCAATGTGGCGGCGCTATTGACGCATGCTCAGGGTCCCTATGCGATATCTAGTGTATATATCTATGATCAGAGACCAGTAACTGTTCTGTTGCTGTTTCAGAGTCTTTGAATAGACACCTGAGGATGACGTGACACTGTTTTTACCATCTACAAAATGGAACTGGAGATTCACTGCCGAAAACCCATTGGAACTGCCAAAAACTGGAGCAGACAACAGCACTTAATCCATTCAGTGGGACATATTTCTAGTTATTTTGTAGCAAAACAAGATAAAACACTTCAATGCTTCTCAGCTCATCCAAATTTTGTATTCTTTTTTAAACACCCAACAAATGGTTTATTCCCACTGAAGAGGAAGTGCGGACTTCAACCTATAAAGTAGTCTGTAGTTTACGTCACAGCGATGGCCATCATTTGCTATTAGACAGCAGGAGGACGCTTTAAGAAATGCTAGGTAGTCATAACTCAATGTGGGGTCACATGTGCTCAACCCCATTGCTGTTTTTTCAATTCAATTTAAATGACACTTTTTCACCCAACATTTTGGTTTGTGCCAATTGTTAGGTTAAAATTGGGTTCAGATACAGGTGTCAAACAGTTCCTGGAGGGCAGCAGCTCTGCACAGTTTAGTTCCAACCCTAATTAAACACACCCAATCAAACTAATTAAGTGCTTAGGCTTGTTTGATACCTTAAGTTAGGGGAGTTGAAGAAACAGAGCTGGAATTAAACTGTGAAGGGCCCTCCAGGAATTGAGTTTGACACCCGTGTTGAGACAACCTAGTATTTTTGTACACTAGATGGTTTAAAAGCTCATTGACATGAACTAGAAGCCACAGAACTGATTTTGTGTTATAGTCTCTTTAAGAATGGTGTGAGGGGGATAGTTTGAGTCTGTGCAATAGTGCTTATATTATACTGAGAACAAAGCCATTAAGTTATTCTGAAGATGCACCTTGCAGTTTCATTTCAAATGGCACTTTACACCAGTATCAAGTCAATATTTAAAGTAAACATTTCATGCTCATAGAATGTGGTAGAAATCTGTAATGTCAGGATTTTATTCTGTATGACTGAACTGTTACCAAGTATGTTTGAGCAATGGGATGCATCTAGCTAATCAAGTAATGGTTCTTGGGGTATTTTACTTTTTTTTGAGGGATTAATAAAGTATTTATGAACATTTCTATTTAACTAATGTTGCTGTACTAGTCATTCTTGCTTCACTTGTTTACATCTGTACAAATCACTGAGACACAACTCAATCACAGCAGTGCTGTTTCAGGATTGTTTTATATGACCTTCTAGTAATATTCCAGTTTTTATTAATATTTTGATAGCTTTTTTTAATTATAGTGGCTTGAGAAAGCAGACATGCTGTTATTCTACATAAACTCATTACTCTTCAGTCTTCTTCTTCTTAAACTATTTTAAGAAATCATCAAACCTCCAAACTGGTCTGACTCGGGTTGTAATATCTTTTCTAACTGATCCGACTTTCGGTTTTCCAAAAGGGACCCAGAAAATTTATAAAAGTCTCACTGACTTAACTTTGGACCAAATTTGTGCCCTCAGAATTTTGCGCCAGACAGTCATGCAGACTTAAGGTTGGGCTCATTTAACTCAGACTACCGATCTGCCAACCAATGATGAGCTTTAAAATTTTTAGCCACACCCTAGCAACCACTTACGGCACCCTAGCAACTGTTCCATAGACTTCCATTGTAAAAAAAACTGCCATTGACTTTACATTGGACATACTAATGACATACCAATCCATACTAAAACACACTAACAAACATACCAATCATACTAGCAACATGCTAATTTATATTACTCATACTAGCAAAATGCTAATTCATACTAATCATACTAGCAACATGCAAATTCAAACTAGAAACATACTTACAACACTAATTATACTAGCAACATGCCAATTCATATTAAATTCATGACATCATTCATTCATAACAACATGCTAGTTTATACTAGAAACTTGCTAGCAAGATGCTAATCATACTAGCAACATGCTAATTCCCACTAATAATACTAGTAACATGCTAATTTATACTAGAAATATACTAGCAACATGCTAATTCATACTAGAAACATACTGAAAACATTCTAATTCATACTAGAAACATGCTAACAACATACTAATCATACTACCAATGCTAATTCATACTAATCATACTAGCAACATGATAATTCATGCTAACAACATGCTAGTTTATACTAGAAACTTGTTAGCAACATGTTTATTTATGTTAGCAGCTGCCTAGCAACTCAGAACACCTTAGCAACTGCCTAGCAAAAACCCTAGCAACAGCCTAAAAACATTTTAGCAACCACCTAGCAACACCTTAGCAACTGCCTAGCAACCACTCAGAACACCCAAGCAACACCTTATCAACCACCTAACAACGCCTTAGCAACTACTCAGAACACCTTAACTATGGCCTAGAACACCTTAAAAACCACCAAGCAACCATTCAGAACACCTTAGCAACAACCTAGGAACACCTTAGTAACCACCTAGAACACCCTAGCAACCTCCTAGCAAGGCCTTAGCAACCACCCAGAACACCGTTGCAACATCTTAGCAACCACCTAGCAACGCCTTAGTAACCACTCAGAACACCCTAGCAATGCTAATATACATGTACTTGCCTATGCCAACTGTTTCAAACATCTTAAAACTTTCAGACTAAGCGTTCTTAAGCCACCATAAAGTTTGTCTAGAACTACTTTTCTAGTCAACTATTACTATTTTGATAAAATTGGTCAGCTTTTGTCATTTTCCTTATTTTTTTTAAATCAAATGTTACTAAATAAAAATTAAGCATTTTACGTTTGTTTTTATTTAATTTATATGCATATAAAATAATTATTCATGTGTTTTTCTTTATATTTTTCATCTTTGACACCAAGCGTTACACTTCTTTCTTACACAGTAAACACAAAACTTCACGCACATTCAATATTTATTTCACGTGTAATGTTTCTGTCCAAGACAAACAGTTCAATAGACATAACCGTCATACAAGTCTGCAGACATACAGTTTTAATGAAAATATCGACAATTTAATAGAACGACCAAATAAAAAGCCCCAAATGAAAGACCACAATCAGGTTCAGATAAAATAAAAGGGACAAATATGTATACATACACGCCTATAGACAGTTCTGTTATTAATTCATTAAGATTTCATCACGCCATCAACTAAAGAATTACATCAGAGCGCTGAACATGTGTTGCGTCACAATGGAAAGAGTGCCGACTGTGAACAATTCCATGAAGCTCCTTCAAGACGAGAAGAAACTTGCATAGTTTTACAAAAGCTGGTACTGGGTTTAATCACAGATTCGTAAAAATCACAGGTTAAAAATGTAACAGAAGGATCCATGAAAAAAAACCAAGACTCAAACTGGAATCCAGCTCAAATATTAGTGACATTACGGATTATATTATTGCTATTTTATAGAGTATATGGGATTTGATTTGACACTGGCTGTTAAAAATGAGTGAGAATAATAAAAGGAAAACAGTGCTTGATCTATTAGTGCCAAATATCCCTTGTAGAAAGTTTGGTCCAGAGACCCTGTAACTGGCAAGCTCTGTGAATTAATGTGTTCTTGGCGAATAAAGAGGCACAATCACACCCACACACACAGTTTTAACACTCTTGAACACATATTATACAGTATATCGTGTTAATAAACTTCATATTTCGTTAACGTTTTATTTTATCGGTCTAAGAACAGCACCATCCGAAAAGGCACTGGATGAATCTTCGCCTCTCAAAAAAAAAAAAAATTAGACAACCAATAATAAAAGAAATTGAAATATTCGAGGAGGTACCTTCGTGTTTAATTTGGGCTTCATTTTTGTAGTTGCTATCCCTTTAAGGCAATCAAACAATCGAATTAGACGACGACTGAATAACTTCTCATCAATACCACAGAAAAACACAAGACGAGACGAATCTACTACTCAACAGTCTATTGCATAATATTAGCCCGATTTATATTAATCATGATTAACGTTAATTTGTCGCTTAAACTCTCATAGACTTTGTTAGCAAAAATAATCGACGTGCATTACGCAGTTACCTATAAATATACAAATATACTTCTCGTTGAATTAAACACGCTTTAAGGTAAACCGCATACCAGCTTGAAGCCAAAGGGGTGAAGAGAGTGTCACAGTTTTAGTGGGAGGAGCCATTTAAAACACACCCACTAACCAGAATAGCCCCTCCCCCTCATGCAGTGCTCCTCCTATAGGAGTTTTATAGCTAGCTTTTTATTCCGTGGCGATTTCAGGAGGCTGTATTTCAGCGGTCATCTAAAAGTCAAAAATGCATATGCGCGCAGGTTCTACTGATCCCTCCCCATATTCAAGTAAATTCAAATGCTGGTAGCGGCAGAGAAGTAACAGTTCAAAACGCATCCAAACAAAATAGAGAGGAAAACAATTAGAGCACCAAACATTAGCGCACTTTTTACAGAGTGAAGTTCTGGTTAACTCGATAAAACTGCTATTTCGTTTATTTAAACTGCTCGAATATGTTCAGCATGTTTGTTCGGTTAGCAAGCTAACACTCTGAAAAAAAGAAAACGTTTTTCACCAGGCGAAACACTCAATTCAATAAAAACTCGTACAATCTGAAAGCTTTGCAGTAAATTCGCAGCAGATTAGCGTGGTTAACATCCCCCGTATTACAGCACCACACCATCTTAGCACCTTAGGCATATTTCACCAGATCTGAGACTGTACAGCGTTTTGTTTAAGTGCAGCAATATATTCGTCAGTCATTTTTCAGAAAAAAACTATTTTCTCGCTCTCTTCAGAGATGAAAGCAGATGTAGTTTTTTTTTATCATGTAAAGCAGCAGCTACACTGATCAATATTTGTGGCTTTATGTCATAAAGACCTCAGTGCCATTCACATTAAGGGCTATGTGAAAGTAAAAGCCCTCCATCTTTAGCACTACACTTCATATGCTTTTACTCAGTACTCTCTACTACCCCTGTTTTCCTAGGCACATTGGTTTGGTCTGTGTGGAATGCAAGTTGAATATGCAGGGGCTATGAAAAGGGAAGGGTTTTGAGGGGGGTTTAAAAAGTTAAGAACAACATTTAAAGTTTCCAAAAATAATGTGAAAAGTCAAAAGTTCAAAATGTTTGTAAATTTTGTTTGCAAAAACGATGTTTGAAAGCTCAAAGGATCAACTGACTATTTAAAGTTCTAAGGAACGTGTGTAAAAACAGAATGTTAGAACACTCACAGGATCTTATGAAAACTTAGTTCAAAAGAATGTTTGAAACGTCAAATAAACATTTGAATGATGAAAACAGTTGGAAATTTTGAAAAAAGAATAAAGGAACGTTTGACAAAATCTTCAAAATAAAAAATAAAACAAAACTGAATGTTCCAAAGTTGAAAAGAAAATGTAAAAGTTCAAAAGAAATCTAGAAGTCTGAATGAAAGTTGAAAAGAAAATGGCCCAGGACTACATTAGTTCAACTAATCAAATTGCCCTTGACAACAAAAAGACCTAAAAAGAATAACAGTTTTAATAGCTAAAATATCTGTCCAACCATATGTACACGCCATTCGCCTTAAATACACATTTAAAATGTACGCCAATAGATATCTCCTATAAAACAGGCACTTCATCATTTGACTTTTTAAATGAAAGTTTTGTCTTGATAGCATTTACTACAAACCACGTCCTCTGTAAACTTAACCCATCATTCCAGCCATAAAACACATCATCCGTTTCAATAAAACCAGCCAAAAAATGGCGTTCAAGTTCTCCAAAACAATGCCACATTCAACAAAATGTTCTGTTTTAAATTAAAGCAGGTATGCTTTGTATTGTGTCGTGAAAGTCTACGACAGAGCCGTTAATAATTGGCTTATTGCACTAAAAGGCTTATGGGACAGTGTTTGTCAAAGTTCACAGGGCTAAAACATGAAATTAAGAAATCGATAAGGTAAATAGATAATTTACAGATGCACTAATGACAACGCAAGTTAAAAGCAGTATTATAAATAAGCTCAAAGTACATAAAGGTCAATGAAATGTCAATTGATGTCAATTGAATGAAAACTCGAGACTCTGAGTAGCCTTGGGTGGAATTGTGTGTGTGCACACTTCCGTTGAGGGTGTTACGGTCAATCTGACACTCACTCGAGCACTTATGTTGTGGGCACACGCAAACTGAATGAGGCACAATGCGTTTAACGCACATACATAAACATAGTCGTCTACATGGAAATTTTGCATGGTCTCTCCTCTGCAAATTCTGCAGCCCTTAGCTAACCTGTCATGTCTGCTTAATGTGACCGGAACTGTAAGAAACCGACGGTACTATGATGGGCGCAATTGGATTAGAAACTTAATGCATCATAGAGGTATTCAGAAGCATTTAAAAGACTGGAATTAGAAGAAAAGCAGGGTCTCCAAATGTTCAAAAAGCGGAATAAGCATGGTCGCAGTGAGTAAATATGAGGAAAAATGCTTTTCTTTGTTTTGGTTCTAGTCTAAATATATAAAGATCCTTAACTCAAGAAGCATTTTCTAGAAAAGTAAAAATTATTTGTTCGCAGAAATTAGTCAAAAATCTGTTTTTTTTTTTTTGCCCAAAAAAATGTCTCAAAGTAAAATAATTTTGTTTACGGTTTGAAATAAGATTACTTTACTAAACCCATTAGCAGATTATTTTACTTTATACTTAATTTTGAAAATCTCACTTAATTTTGACATTATTTCAGATACTTTTTATACGTCTAGAAAATGCTTCTTGGTTTAAGAATTAGTAGATATTTATACGAAAAACGTGAAAAAAAAAACATTTTTGTGCAGTGTGACATAATATCTAAACATTTTTTAAATCAAGAAGCATTTTCTAGACAAGTAAAAATAATTTGTTTGCAGAAATTAGTCAAAATAAGTGGGTTTTTGCCCCAAAAATGTCTCAAAGTAAACTAATTTAGTTTTTGGTTTAAAGTAAGATTATTTTTCTTACCCCATTAGCAAATTATTTTACTTTTCGCTTAATTTTGAAAATCTCACTTAATTTTGACATTATTTCTGATACTTTTTACACATCTAGATAATGCTTCTATGTTTAAGAATTTGTAGATAGTTGGACTAAAAAAAGTAAGTTCCTTTCTTCCCTACTTGTTTTAGTCCAAATATCTACAATTTCCTAAACCAGGAAGCATGTTTGTGAAGTGTGAAAATGGAATGCTATTTCAGTTGTCTACTATATATATATATATATATATAAACTGAAATATTGGATTTTGATGGTAAAAATAATTTTTTTAAAAAGTAAAAGATCAAGACTTGATCAACTATCCGGAGGAACAATGGAGGACCTACAGTACAATTGCAAACTGTTAGCAAAATTTGCACTGCCCTCTAGTGGCATTTCTTCAACATCCGTTTTCGAAGTTATTAAAACACTAATCCTAAGCAGACGTTTTTTAAAACTGTTCAGCTTTTTGCGTGTCCGATGAGTCGTGAAACTCTACAGGATGAGAGAAACCTACACAAACAGGGAAATAACACTGCCTCATTCGCTGATCTGCCTCATCTTTAAACTTGGTTTTGTGACCCAAGGCTGCAAAATGAATAGTTAAACAGATCTAGAAATCTAATAAATAACATTATAGCTGCAATCTAGATATTAAAAACAATTAGTAAGCTTGGAAAGATTGGCTGTTTTTCTATTGCATAACTGTGCTAGTTCCGCCTGTAAGTTCTATTACATTTGGTTCTCTTTAGCAGCCTGTGATTGGGAGAAGCTCCTCTCCCTCCTCCTCTAAGTGCACAATGACTGGTGATTGACAGGTCTGTGGAGGCGGTGCTAGGCAAAGTACATGGTCCTCAGAGTGTCGTGATGGATCTGCACAGCTTTGGCCAGGGCTTGAGGGTCTCGACCGTTACTCTGACCCGACACATGGCTGCCTTCCGCACTGTGTGAAAAGAGGAGAGAGAAATTAGCAAATTACTTAAACAATGAATAATTTTAATAAACATAATTAAAGTCAGATTTATTAGCCTTCCTGAATTTTTAACCCCCCTAATTTTTTCCCCAGTTTGTTTTTAATGGAATGAAAATTCTCAACCCATTTCTAAACATAATAGTTAATAACTCATTTCTAATCACTGATTTATTTTATCTTTGTCATAATAACAGTTCCCAATATTTTACTAGATAGTATTCGTGGTGCTTTTATTCAGCTTAAAGTGACATTTAACGGCATAACTAGCAGGTTAGGGTAATTAGGCAAGTCGTTGTATAATGATGGTTGGTTCTGTAGACAATTCGAAAATATATAGCTTAAGGGGGTTAATAATAGTGACCTTAAAATGATTAAAGAAGCTGCTTTTCTTCTTGCCGAAATAAAACAAATAAGACTTTCTCCAGAATAATAAATATCGAAAATACTGTAACAAAATCAGATCAAATCAAAATTAAAGTCCAACTGTTTAAAATAATGTTTGACAGTTTAAAAGGCAAAAATAAAATAAATTTAAATTAATAATAAATAATAATAATAATAAATTTAAAAATAAAAGTCCAACAGTCTGAAATGTTCAAACGTTTTGAAAGTTCAAAAGACAATTTGAAAATAAAAGAATTCATACTTTATAGAACAAACATTTCTAACGTTCCAGTAGTGCGTTTAAATTCAAGTGCAGTACCTACTGAGTAGTAGACGGTTTCAGACGCAGCCCAAGTCTGAAGTGTTCAACCGTTTAAAGGAATGTTTAAAAGTTTAAAAGACGATTTCAAAATAAAAAGTCCAACAGTCTGAAGTGTTCAAAAATTCAGAGAAAAGTAATCGCAATTTTCAAGAGAAATTGCCTTTAAAAAAATACTATGACAACAGTTTCAATAAATGTCTAAATGTATTGATGCAATTTTATAAAAAAAAAATAAATTTAATTGTATTATATGTGGTTTTTGTAGGGGAAGGTAATGTACTGGTTTAAATTGTAAATGCAAAAACCTAAATCAATATTTAAAAAAAATATAAATAACAATAATTAAAATATAAAATAAATATTTATATTGTCTGAATAAAAATCAGAAATGTACTGTTTTATTGTATTTCTGATTAAATACAAATGCAACCTGGGTGTGCATGAGTCAATTTCAGATCAAATAAATAAAAATGATACAGATCAGATCTGAGAGCTGATCAAAAGTTTTGGTGAAACAGACGGGGAAAAAAACGACAAGAATACAAGTAGTGACAATGTGAAGATACACTTCAGTGTTCTGAAATGCAACGTAATTTAATAAAAGTAATCAAATTTAATTTATTATTAGATTGCAGAAACAATCAAAGTTTTCAAAAAAGCAACTATCTGAAATAAAGGGTCTCTTTTGACTACTTGTGGCAACAAAGAAAATCCAAAAGCTAATTAAAATAAAAGTTGCAGTGTTGATTTAAATCAAACCCTGCATTTTGAATAGAAATCAAGAAAGCAACATCGGGGCCAGTAAATCTCTCACCTGTCATGCTCTTTATCCACTAAATGATAACGGGCTCTGAAGGCCACCAGATGAGCATAGTAGGCTGGTGCAGGGATGGAGACGGAGCGAGTGCAGCGCACGTATGTGTGGCACAGCTGGTACGTCAAGAGCTGGAACTCATCAGCTGTGAAGCAGTTGTCGTCCCATAGCACGTAGTAGTGTGAAGGTCGGCTTGTACCCTTGTGAAAATAGGGTGAAGTGAGCATTTTGGTGACATGCATTAGACTCAATTGCTCCGAACCATTTAAATCGTCACTTAGTTAATATAATGCAGGACAGATGGCATAAACATAGACTAAAGCTCTAGTCACACTGCACTTTTCACCCATAGACATCCATTCATACGCATGCAAATGCAGCAAACCAGAAACGCAAGCTTGTGCGACAAGTTTTGCATGTCGCTGCGTAGCAATGTTCAATCTTGGTAAACTCTAACCTGCGAAATCACATCATGTGATTGCGTGAGACCAATCGAAGATCAAAACATGACCTCTCTGTACAGAAATGTAAAATATGGAGCAATCGACTAACTTTTTAATGTCTAATCATCTTGTTTAATCCTGCCCCTTTTCGCAGCACCGTACAACAAAATTTTGCTTGCTCAAACTATAGTGTGAGCTTAATACAGTGTTTCTCAACCACATTCCTGGAGGATCACCAGCTCTACACATTTTTCATGTCTCCTTAACCAAACACACCTGATTCAGATCATCAGCTCATTAGCAGAGACTGAAAGACCTGTAATGGGTGTGACTGACAAGGAATAGGTTCAAAACTTGCCGTTTTGGTGGTCCACCAGGAACATGGTTGAGAAAAAGCCTTTGTGCTCAAGTCGCTGTGAGTTCATACCTGTATTCCAGCATGACTGCACAGATAAAAGTCAAATTCGTATGGATGGGTGATGTCGGTGTCCACTGTGGTTCCTGCTGGAATGTTCCCACTGCGGCCAACCTTTACAAAAAGAGAATTGAGGATTTTAGAAAAGAATGAAAAATAATAAAACAGATTAGCTGTTTTCAGGAAAACACTAAATCCTCACCCTCTCAGCACGGTCAGCACAGAAAAGGCGAGTGTGGTGACGTTTCTGCACAACGATGTAGGTGATTCCAGGCTGATATTCCTTCTCAAGGCTGATACAAGCTTCACGTATGGCCAGGAGCTCATAATACAGCACCTAGGAAGAAGAACATAACATATTTTTTATTATTTATTTATTTTAATATTTTTTATTGAAGCATATAACTGACAAACAAACAGGATTATATGATAACATATAACAGTCATACAAAACTTAGGTGATGCAGAACATACATTTAGCAAAAAAAAATACATTATATATATATATATATATATATATATATATATATATATATATATATATATATATATATATATATGAGGGGATCCATCATATTTAAATGATTAGATTGTACAGATCGTTTTTTTTTATTATTAGATAATAAAATATTGAAATAAAATAAGAAATCATTTATTATTTATGGCCTTCTTGCTTCTTGTAACTGAGGTCAAAGAATTATAAAATATTTTTAAATCTTTACAGAAAAAAAATCAAAGGAGGGAGTGATAGACATTACTTATGCCCTGTGTATGTGAAACTTCCCAAGAACATAACATAATTGTAGATGGTTTCAGATAGTGATGATCTTAAACTGACTTACCAAAAATCTAATTAAAAAAATATCATTATTATTATTATGTACATAGAAATACATAGCAATGAATTTAAGTGAATCTTAAATTATTTTAAATCAATTTTAATAATAGTAATAATTAAAAAAATAATTTCATACATTTGAAATAATTCCAAATAAATTCCAAATAAAACCCATCAATCTATTAATTATTGTTTTTTAACAATTAAAAAATTATGTTTATAACTTATGATTAATTATTATTATTTTTATTATTATTTTTGAAGTAAATTTTATTATATAAGAGTAACGCATTTGTCCTCATTTCAAGTTAAATCACTTTATTCCCAGGTTAAAATGAAGACCTGCAAGTTTCTATTTGTATCTAACAAGAGTTTTCTCAAATGAAAAAGAGAACAGCTTGTTCATGTTGTCATATAGTGAGACTGCAGACCCTGAAAACACCTGAAAATCTTCACACATGACGAAACTGTGGCACTAATTCTCGCAATACACACGCAAATGTTTCATGATGCGCATCACTGGAGAGACTATTTCAAAGGGAACTGAGAAGTGAGAGAGTTTTGACTATGTGTAGTGCTTTAAAGCGATATATTCTGTAGTTCCTCACCTGTCTGAACTGCCCCTCAGACACTCCATCCCTATAGAAGATGATTCTGGTGGGTTTGTAGTGAGTAGACTTGTAGAACTGGATGAGCAGCTCTCGCACCATGGATGCCAGGTCCTGAATCACCTCCTGTCTGGGCCTCTGGACACGGACGGTAGCGCAGTATCTGCTGGGGTGAGCATCCATGCTACCCACCACCTGAAGAAGAGAGGTAAGTGGAAAAAAAAAGAAAAACACATTGTAAAAAAAAATTCCCTTAAAATCATACAAAAAAAAAATTTAATAAAATAAAATCAAGCATTTTAAAAATGATACACTGCAGTATTTGTTATAAATGATGTACATTATTTTTATTTAGTCTTTCATTTTGTCCAACTACTGAAAAACAAAATGACATACTGTGCCTTTAGGATTTATCATAGATTAATGCACTGCAAAAAATGCTTTTCTTACTTAGATTTTTTTTGTCTTATTTCTAGTCCAAATATCTAAAAATTCTTATATCAAGAAGCATTTTCTAGGAAAGCACAACATATTGTCTTGTTTTCATAAATAATACGCCAATATTACGTACGTTTTTCCTTAAAACAAGCAAAATAATCAGTGAATGGGTTAAGCAAAATAATCAGTGAATGGGTTAAGCAAAATAATCAGTGAATGGGTTAAGCAAAATAATCAGTGAATGGGTTAAGCAAAATAATCAGTGAATGGTTAAGCAAAATAATCAGTGAATGGTTAAGCAAAATAATCTAGTTTTCTCTTTTGACATAAAATTATTTTGCTTACCCCATTGGCAGATTATTTTGCTTGTTTTATGGAAAACTCATTTAATTTTGACATATTAATTTTTAAAACAAGACAACATGTTTTACTTGTCTTGAAAATTGTTCTTGATTTAAGAACTTTTAGATATTTGGACTAGAAACAAGACAAAAAATCCAAGTAAGAAAAGTGTATTTTGGACAATTCAAGGACAGATCCAAGTACTGTCCAAAGTATTGGTCTATGACAGGGTTTTTCAAAGTCTAAGACAGTGGGCCTCCCTTTTGACACAACTCATCCATTGGCGCCCCCCTCCTCCCAAACACGCACGCATGCACGCACGCACGCACACACGCACACACAAACACATTATATATATATATATATATATATATATATATATATATATATATATAAAGACACAGACAGATGTCAGACTGTTAACTCACTTTTATCATCATTTGCATGAAAGTGCAATTATTTACAGAGTAATAACAAGTATTTTAATATAATGTTTTTAAAACAAGGATGATGGTTCAATATGAATAGAACAGATCCAAGAACTGTCCATCCTCATCAAAACAGTCGAAGTTTAGCGGGTCTCATGCTGTCATTAGCCAAAATATTTTGACAAACCACACATAAAGGTCATGGTTCATCAGCTGGCCCTGTCCACGTAAATCCTAAACTCAAATACTGATCATCATATCGTCGTCTTTTGGGTTTAAGCCCTGAACTTGAAGGATTTTGTGGCGAGGGGGCGTGGCCGAGAGCCGTGGGAACGGAGTGAGGCCACCGCGTAAGTGGATACACCTGCGGTGCGCACCTGCCTCAGATCCCACGGAAGGAGCACTGGATCATAAAATGAGGAACGAGGGCAGAGGAAGCCGAGAGAGGACCGAACCCGGACATATTTTACTTTTGCTTTTAGTTTGACGGCAGTCTCCGTGAGGAGCTGCCGTCCGTTTGTTCTGGTTTAGACGGCAGCCTCCGTGAGGAGCTGCCGTCACTGTTATTAATAAATCATTTTAAAACTGCGTCGGTTCTCCGCCTCCTTCTTCCCGGCGGCCAAAGGGCCGTGAACTTCATTACAGCTTTGAATCGGGGGGTCTCAGAAACCGACCCATTGTATTAGCAGGCATATACCTGTATTGGCGGGCTTGCCAAAAAGAAGCGTATTCACAGCTATGGCCTTCTGGGTAAAAAAGGTTTTCTTATATTTGACTTTTTTTTTTTTTTTTGCTTTGTTTAATTAAAACGTTTAAATATAATAAAAAATACATATAATAATTAAACTTAATAATTATATTTTTATTATATTATATTTTTTCCCGCGGCTTCCCTGACATGCTCTGGCCCCCCCCAGGGGAGGCGCGCCTCACACTTTGAAAACCCCTGGTCTATGATAATATCTTAAAGGTGCAGCATATCATTTTGCCACTAGAGGTTAACTAGTTTGTTCACAACAAACAAGGAAATTTTTTCAAAACATATCCTGGTAGTATGAAGCAGATTACAGCTGTCGAAGCTAAATGAGAGAACTAAAAAAATGGCTGATGAGAGACTAGAGCAACACAACACAAAAACATCAGAGGCTTTATTACACAATACATCACTTCCAGTCGTGATTATGTGAGGAAGCAGCCCTGTTTTATCATACTAAAAACATTTTTGTCTCTCTAACAATGCTGCTCTGTCTAGTCTAATAAAACACACATCGTATTAAAGTGTCTTTGGTGTTCCCTTGTTTTCTATAAAACCAAAACCGGTAAGTGTCACTTGTTAAAATCGCTAATTTCTCCAGATTTGAACATTCTTCAAAACATTTTAGATAATGTAAATACATCTGCTAAATACAGTATATAAATACAGTATATATATATATCATTTTTTTAAACAAATATTTTAATGAAAGAATCGTACATATTGTGCCTTTAATGGTTGTTTAAACAATGAGTGAGCTGATTAGCATGTCATTTGCTTTAAAATTATTGTAGAATTATAGACATCAGTTATGTTATATTCAAACTAGAAACTTTTATCCTAGTATTTCTGTGATAATCTGATTTATAGTATGTTTATTATTAATATTGTGAAGCAGTTTCATAATGATAGATTTCAACTGCTTTCTCTATGTGCCACGGTTGTAACCATTGCAACCTATTCGCTGAATAAATATCTTTTAAGATTAAGAATTAATTGCTTTAACATGAATCTCAATCAAAAAATAATATTGTGTTCAACATGAAAAGTGTGTGTGTGTGGGCGGTCATTCTTACAGCTGCAATGGAGGGTTTCTTGCCATCTCCTGCAGGCGGATGAGTGACATCAGCTCCCAGAAATATGACTGGCTGCTGGAAAACAGAAGGCCTAAAAATGAAAATACATAAGATGTTTAGTAGAATTAAGGACATCAGGGAACATAGTGTGCAACACGCATGTAGAATGAACTTGGTTGTCGTACCGCTGATGGGGCACTAGGATGTTGTTAATGCCGCCCAGTTTGACGTTGATCTTCAAACAGAGGTTGGAAAGGGTCTGAGGAGACGTCTTTACCACATTCTTCACCTGAACGCACTGAGTGGCCATTCCCAGAAGAGTGTCTCCAACACGTTTCACTTCGGCTGGAGACAGAGCACACAAGAGCTCAAAAACGGTTGCAAGAATTGATGCCATAATTAATTCAAGACACCAAGACTGCAGCTGAAATTGCTCAGTAGTTCTTCAGCAACCCTCTGCCCTTCGTCACTGTCAATTAATATCAGCTGTTTCAGTCCAACATCTACATTAACAGGATGATGAAGATGAAACCAAGGTGGACATTTCAGCAAGGCAATGATCCAAAACACAGCCAATGAAACACTTAAATGCTTTCAGAGAAAGAAAATAAAGCTGTAGAATGGCCCAGCCAATCCCCTGACTTGAATCCGATAGAAAATACAATATTAAGATCAGATTTGATAGACGAAACCCACAGAAACATCAAGATTTTTACAAATACCAATGCACTTCAACTTTTAAGCCACTCTCAGGAATATTGATTCATCAAAAAAAATAAAAAATTAAAAAAATAACAACAACAGGCTAAAACAATGCAAATAAATGTACTGGGAAGCTTCAATACGGAGCTCTTTAGTAAACTTGACCAACATAAATGGCACCTCTGTCCATGTATAGTTACCGTAGACTGGAGTTTTTCCAGGCAGAATGACGATGATGAGTTGAAGACCAGCATAAGTGTTCTTCAGGTGCCGGAACATGGGCTCCACATTATCTGCTCCCTGAGCATACTTGCAGAAGCACGGCTGCCCCTGAATAGGCATCCCTGCATCCTTGGAGATCTTCCGCAGCTGGTCTGTAAAGCCCCTACAAAAGAGATAGCCGAGTATTTCACTTCTACTGATAATTGAAGCTTTGTTAATGACCAAAAAAAAAAGATGGAGGAAGCTTTACTTGAGAACTTCCTCTCTACATTGTCTCTGAGTGGCAAAGCAAGCGATGGCCCACATCTTGATCTCCACTCCAGTGTGAAACTGCTTGCCTCTCATGTCCCACACTCCATGACTAGGGGTGGCTACAGTACGATTCTGTAACACAAGGAGAAATATAATTGTAATTTCAAGAATAAGTTTGTCAAATACTATATGTTTGACTGCATTTTAATCATTGTGTGTATATATATATATATATATATATATATATATATATATATATATATATATATATATATATATATATATATATATATATATATATATATATTATTTTTATTTTTTTTACACAGCAGTCATTTGTCAAACTCTTACTAAATTTGGAAAGTACTAGTAAATATTGGTACTACTTTACTAGTTTTCTAATCAAAATAAAGATATATTTTATGGATATCTGAAAAGATAAATGTATATATTCGGACACATTCAAAAATAAAAATACTAAATACATAAGGAGAAAATGTAATTTCATTTTCCAAATGCAAAAGAGATTTAAAAACAGAGAACAAGCCATTTAAATACATGCAACAAACCTCACTTCATTTAAAGCAACCCACACAGCAACTGATTAACCCTCCACACATGTAAACACAATACAATTAGCACTTATATTAAACAACTAATTAAAATAGTCATTTACTCACCCTAACGTCTGTCCAAACCTATATGTAATTTGTTAATCTTCAGAGAAATTAAGTTATTTTTTATGCAATCTTTTTCATCGCTGTATGGAAAGTCTGTTTACCCAAAACTCTAATTTAACAGATTTAAATGTAGGCTTTTATTCACATATAAACACATGCAGTGAAAATAAACCTTAAAATAATCTTAAAGTCTGTGTGAATCAGGATTTTCTGCAGACTTTTATTTAGTTATGATTATGTATTTCCAACTAAAACAGAATATTGAGTAGGAGGCGGAGTAAACAATTTTTGCTCCTCCTCTCATCTTTCACTTGCAGCAAACTAATGATCGAAGGGGTGTGGCTAAGCTTATTACACCCAAGCAGTCAAACTGACATCATCATAGAAGGACTGCTATTCGAAAGCAGAATTAAGACTAATAGTAACACTTTACAATACGGTTGAATTAGTTAATGCTAGTTAATGTATGTATTAACATTGACAAATAATGAACGCCACATTACAGCATTTATTAATCTTTGTTAAAGTTAATGAAAATGCAGTGTACATTTTTGTTTAACTCACAATGCATTAACTAATGTTAACAAGCATGAATTTGGATTTAATAAATGAATTAGTAATTGTTGATTAATTAATGCGGAACAACGATTGCTCATTATTAGCTCATGTTAGTAAATACATCAACTAATATAACCTTATTGTAAAGTTGGACCAGACTAACAATAGCCCCTTTCACACATACAGACCTTTCCGGAAAATTACCGGCAATTTTCCGGAAAGGTTGTATGTGTGAACAGGTCCTTTTTGAAAATACCGGTAAATTCGTTCTGGCTATTTTCCGGAAAGAGAAGTTGTAACATTACCGGCAATTTGCCGGAATGCTGCGCTGTGTAAATGCAGAAGGAAGATTCCCGTAATAAGCGCGTGCACGTCTAGAATGTGCTGAAGTGAGACGTCTGCTTTAGCCAATCACAACAGTCAGACGCATTTTCGTCCACACGGTTTGTGAGGATAAAAGCCTTTGAATATTTTTCCAGACACATTTAGCTGCTAGAAGTTAGTCAGGTCACGTTTATATGTTCTTCTTAATGCCAACTGTGTAAATAATCATCGATGAGATGCTTATGATAAGCCGTTGTTTGTTTACCTTCAAGCTTTGCGTGCGCCTATGAGCGCCTGCACACGCACATATTATGAACATCTCGACATGCGAAAGTGATCCTGCGAAAGTTGTTCACAATATTGATCATCCACAGAGTTTGTAATTTAGTCAAATGTGTACAAATACAAGCGCAGCCGTTTAAAGCTCATTTGTGGTGAATGATGTCAGAATTTACCGGTATTTTGGAATGGATGTGTGAATGCTCTTTTCCGGAAAATTTCCGTAACGTCCTCGCCTGTGTGAACAGCGCTTTTTTGAATATACCGGTAAAGTCGTTCCGGAAATTTTCCAGAAATTTACCGGTATCACTGTGTGAAAGGGGCTAATGTGTGCTATCAAATCAAGCATTGTAAATTTTGACTTCATTTGGACTTTAACCCATGCCTGTTTGAGGCATGAGAAAAAAAAATTATTGGCTCTTGCTGAAGCTCTCAAACATGTTGTGTCACACACAAGCATGCTTTGTGACCAAAACTGAATACTTCTAAACATTGCAAGCAACCAATAATTATATGTGAATGAAGTCTACTGCTAAATTCATATAATTTAATATATTTTTTAAACTCTTTAGGTACATTTTAAAGCACTGGATTTTCTGTGATGGGGCAGAAATGTGGTGTTTCAAGTGTGCAAAACAATTAAGTAAGTAAATGACAATTATTATTATTTTATTATTTATTTTGGGTTTATTTTGGGTTTAGCTACCCATTTAGATGTTAAATCTAGACATAAAGCCAGCAAAATCTCTAGTCTTCTACTCAAACACAAACACACACGGTGCATGAGTGAAAGGGGGCGGGTACCATAAAGTGTTCAGAGCTCACCCTGCCGCCGTACTGCAGCATGGGGGCGGGCAGAACTCGACCCGTCACCTCCGCCATCTCGTCCCGCACACGGAACTGGAACTCTTGCACAAATGGGTCTGAATTATAGTTGGCACTGCGCACCTGAGAAATAAGCAAAAGATTGAGGCTTCAGAGTTAGGACACTTAAGAAAGGCATCTTCAGTCATAAACACTAGCAGGGATGTTTCTGAGTATCTTTTAGGACTCACCAGTCTGCTGATCTCCTCTTGTCTGTCCGGTGCGGAGCGGGCCGTGGCTTTGATCATGGTGGAGGTTTGGTTGTCGGTCAGTTTTTTTATGCAGCGTTGACCTGCCACTATGTTGCACACCTGAGGGAAAAGGACAGTTGATAATGACAGCATTAAAAAGGAACAAAAAAATCCAATAAGCTTTAACTAAAGCAAGTACTACAAGACACTAGATCAGAGCTAGTGCTAATAGCCCTTTTCACACAGTTATAATAGTAAACATCTGTAAAATTACTGAAAAGACTTCACCGGTAAATTTAATCATAAAAAAGCAGTAAATTCTTACATCATAAATCAGAAATGACCTCTAAACAGCTGCATTTGTATTTGTAAACATGAATGGGTGAGACTTTTTGCGGGTTCAACTTTTTATTACAAACTTTCTCATTAATGCAGCTGCTTTTATGCCAGAAATAAACCAAATACTGAACTATAGAAGGAGAAAAACATTGTTGTCGCTAGCATACAAAAGAAACGCAGCTAAATAATAGTTATGTTTACATATATAAATACACAGATATGCGTGCATTGGATGTGGGAAAAACTAAACTGTGATTAAAAACTTCAAATCTGAGAATGATGAAATCCTAATGAAAAAATCAGATGTAAGCATTTGCATTGTTTATATTACACAAAACTGACCATTTCTGACAAAGAAAGTCAGAATTAGGTTAAATCATGTTGGAAATCTGAGAAAAATAGTCCAAATAGCAATAAATAAACAATTTAAAAATAATTTATGTATTTAAATATACTTTTTTCAGACTTTAAAATTAACATTATTTCTTGCAATTCTGAGTTTTGTTTCAGTATTGCAAGACACAAACCCACAATTGCACGTTTATAACTCAAAATTGTGAGATATAAAATCAAAACTGTGTGAATTCTAAGCTGTATTTTTGTGGTGGAAAAAAATAAGCTTCAAAAAAGCTGTTGTTAGGTATCTAGAAATGATGAATTCCACTAATCAGGGAAAAACAAACGATGGCTAGATTGTGCTTCAGTGCAAAGAAACAGCATCACGTTTCCTGTTAACATAAGTTATCAGACGCCTCACCTCTAAAGGTAGGTATGTGTGTTTCTGCTCCTGTCCCACTTGCAGGCAGGGCAAATGGGGGTACTTGAGCTGTAAGTTGTACTTTTCCCTGAAATATTGTGCCACTGTTCTCTCCACAGTCTGTCCATTTTCTAGCTGTAGAGGAAACCTGGCAAATGAATACAAAAACTATATAATTATTAAAAATGAACAGGGAGCTGGGATTTTAATGTGATAGTCCACCCAAAAAATGAATATTCTGTCAGTATTTACTCACCCTACTGTTTATTGCTTCTGTTTAACACAAAGAAAGATATACTGATGAATGATGGAAAGCAGCAACCATTGACTTCCATACAATTTTTGTTTCTACTATGGATGTCAATAGCTGCTGGTTTCCAACATTCTTCAGGGTAAGTTCCTACGTGTTCAACACAATTCATGAAAGTTTAGAAACACGGTGAGAAAAATGTTAATTTCTGGGTGAACTATCCCTTTGAAAATTCTAAGAAGGTTCTTCCAGTTTCTTTTTCTCTTAATATAATAAACATGACAATAAAATATGTATTATTGTACCACAGTGCAGATTTATTGACCTTTTTTCTAACTGATAAGATAATTAATCCTCAAATGGTCTTAAAAAAAGCTGCTCATCCACTTACGTCTGATGGCTAGCTGGTCGACGAGTAACATTACACACCCTGTACTTCCTCCTCATGGTGCCACAGTGGGTGACCTCCACCTTTAAACCTGATAAAGAGAAGAAGATCAAATTCCCACCACTGGTCAGTTTACAGCTCAGAGTAAGACTAATGGAGGTTTAAGAGTATTTCCACTACTGTAGAAATCAGGATTCAATCCAAGCAGTGAATTTAACTTGCAAATAGACCAATATTTCCTTCCAGTGTTTTCAAGAGAACAGACATGCCAAAAATACACTTGACTGAGCATTTTATGATTGTTTACTGAGTATTTTATGATTGTTACTAAATAATAACAAAATGTAATATCCAACATTTTTGATTTTTGCATTGTTAAAGAAATTAAATAGCATATAATTGAATAAATTGTGTAAATAATGCAATAATACATAAGAAAAAAAAAAGCATCAGTTGCAGTATCTTTCACGGATCATTCTGTTAAACTAAAGCCCAAGAAATTTCAATCCCACTTTATATTAGGTGGCCTTACCTTGTACAGAAATTATTCATTTGTTACAATGTATTGTTATTGTGTAAATGCGTGTTTTTACATTGTAGTTATGACTGATTAAATACCAGTGTAATTACACTGTTGACCATTCCTTACAACTCAACCCACTCTTAAACCTACCCATACCACCAAACCTGTCCCTAACCCTACCCGTATTCCACCTCAAGTGCACCAGAAGTGTTCTGCCATACATTATGACCTTAGTAAGTACACTGTATCTATTTTCTGATGCAAGTACACAGTAGTTAAGGCCACCTAATTATACCTTTTTTCAGGATGGTTTAATGAAATGCAGCTCAAATGCAGAGTTTGAACAATCTTTATAGCCACTTTTGCCCATTGACACTAACCTTTGATCTCTTTGGTGAATTTGACTCTGTGGGAATCGGTGAGAGGACGGGGCTGCTCATCGATGTTGTGGATATCAAGAACCTCACACATGAACTGAATCACAGGCTGAGCTTTGTAGAAAGCAGTGGCAGACACTAAGGAAAATAATTATAATATCCGGTCAACGTTAATGCAAAATAAATGAGCTTAAATTCAAATTACTATACAAGAACTGGAAACAAAGTTTACAGTTTGCATAAAAACAATTGGTTTGTCTCAAGCAGTGCCTTGTTCACTAGTTAGGGCACTGATAAAGGAGTCAGGTATTTTAAGGGCTCTCAATTCCAAAATTCTTCCAGTGTGCTGAAACGTATGCCTTCCGAAAAGTCCCACAACGCACCATGATAATCAGGGAGCATACATGCTCTATTAATATAAGTTATGAAGAATGAAACATGACAGTTCCAATAGCCTACTGGTTGAATGCGCCAACATATAGCACCTCTGTGCTCACGGCGACCCTTCCCCTCTCTGCTCCCAATACTTTTCTGTCTGTAACCTCCACTGTCTTATTCAATATAAAGGTGAAAACCCTTAAAAAAAGTAAAAAAGAATGAAACAAAGACTTTAACCAACCAATAAACATAAAGATAAACGAAAAATAGTTATTTAGATTTGAGCATAAACTAACATACACTAGCACAAGTAGACAACAATATAATTGAACAATATAAATGAGTAATGGCTGAAATGTTGCTGACAAGCTAATTTGTCTGTAATGTATTTTTTAAAAAATGTAATAAATTACTAATGTAACAAATATCAGTTCTGCTGTTGTTGAGAAGTTCCAGTTTTGATGTTCTCATGTCACTATTAGTGTCCCAACCTGTAGTGAACATTGCTTGTTTTCCTAAGCAGTGCCCAAATTAGTGTACATAACCTACTGATTCAGGAGCTAGGGAGCTGATTGGGAGACACCCTATGTCTGCAGAAGTGATCAAAACAGAGTAAATGACCCTTTAAAAAGTAGCTTAGGCCAACAGGTGGTGACATTTAACCGTTTCAAATGTATTTGTTATAGAATCATCTGAATGTATGCATTTATTCTTCCAAGAGTATTAAAATGATGATTCATTTAGTAATAAAAAGTCTTTGTAATACATTTTTTATAATATTTGCAATCATGCTAAAACATTCAATTTTGTATTAAAATATTGTTTAGTTTTAAACACAGAATAGAAAGGCAATTGGTATAATTTTAACCAATTCTGTGTCCGGAATCATGTAGCTCTATTGAATTATAGAAGTACATTGGATAAAATAGAAAAACAGTCACATATTTTAAAATAGTCATCAGTTTGACATTATGCACACAAGCATTTTTAAAGCATGCAAATACAGAAACATGCTACAAAGACCACAGACCACTACAGAAATTTGTGACCCCAAAAAGTGAGAAACATGGATACTTCATGTTTACTGTTGTCAGATATCTGAAGGGCAATATTTTTTATTATTTAGCTAAAAATGCACAAACTACAAGGAACCGTTTGTCTAAGGCATTAAAATAAACCAAAAAAACAGTCTCCGATTTCTAAATGAGAAGCAACAGAGTTTATCAGTTTTTCTTGTCTATACTATTTGCAGTATATTTCTCTATTTGCATGTGTATTGTCAAACAGATGTAACAATAATGGAATTCGATACTAATCGGTACTGAATCTTTAAAATGTCCATTTCCCACGAACATTTAAGCGATGTGGAGCACGTTCTTAAACAACGCTAATTTGCCATTCTGTTCATGTGTTTAAACAAAATGACTGTGATTAGCCGTGAAGGTCATTGGCTTACCAAACTTACCGCTGTTAACTGAGTGCAAACACAGATACAGGGACACTGGAGCATTTCAAAGACATGTCAATCAACTGGTTTGTCAATAAGCTGACATTAGAGGAATCCGCTGATGATTCACAGCTTTAAAACGCTCCAGTGTCCCTATATCTGTGGTTACACGCAGTAAACAGCAGTGAGTTCAGTTAAGCGATGACCTTCACGGCCAATCCCAGTCACTTCTATTAAGCACATAAACACAATAGCTTAAATGTTTGCAGGAAATGGATGCTTTTAAAATTTTAGTACCAATTAGTGTCGAATTCCAGTATCATGACAACCTTAACTGATCAAGATGTTTTCTCAATGTGTGTTTGTTTTCCCGTTTGCATGTTTTTTTTTACTCACAGTGCATTGTAGCTCTCTTGTGCAACATACAGCAGACATTATTTGATCTTTTTTTTTCTAATAGCCACTGAATAACATAAAGATCCTCTAACTGAAGAAATCAGATCATTTATTTCTTTCAACAATCTACTCTAGCTTACCATCAATGTTGAGCATCATCTTCCACATAGCCGGTCGCACTGATTGGTGGAAGCCAAACCACACCTCCCTCCCCCCGCCCAGTGGGTGATCATAGCCCTCAGGGGAGGAGAAAAACGACCTTCCCACAGGGGTGTACCTGAGTGAGAGGAGTAAATAACACAGCTGTAACCTCCAGAACTTACATGTAAACTTCTAAACAATTCCTATCTAACTGCTTATGGTTTTTGTTCTTTACAGGTATCTACAAGAAAAAAAACACTCATTTTAATAGTTATGAGAGAATCATTGAAGACGTAACAAGCACTTAAATGTTTTGTATTTGCATTAAATGGCAGTTACGATAAGGTAACTCTTACCTCATTGATGGCAGATGGCGCAGGACAACATCTACGGCGTGTACGGGATTGGTGCTGATTGGCTTGTCAAGCTCCAGAGGATCAGGAGTGCTCCGTCCAGTGAGGACCTCATGCAGCATGTGCCAACTGACCAGCGACACAAATTTAATGGTTACCTTGAAAATCCTGTCCTTCCCACCTTCACCTGGCAAGGTCACGTCCAGGTCCACCTACAGATATTAAACACAATGAAAGTCTGTTTTTCAATGATAAAGCTAGCCATCCAGCTAGGTTCTTCATTACTTATGGGGAGTCTTGCACTGACTGATTGTTTCACCAGTAGCCAAAGGTGTTTTTTGACTCTAAAATGCAGGTAACCCTCATTATGAAACAAGTATTTTGGACAAACCATACCTTTAAAGGCACCAAACTAAAAAAAGACCTTCAACGCTTTCACCTTTCCTAAATCTTGCCTTGCTCTAGCTTGTACACATCTAAACAATGTCTAAAATGGTGCAATAAAAGCATTTCTTGCCTTTGTTAAATTAGGTTGCATTCAACATTTGTAAGTTGCGTAGGATAAAGGCATCTGCCGTATGAATAAATGAAAACTGCAGGATCAGTTTACTAACACTTTATCCCAGTGCAAACCAGCTCTCCAAATAAAAAAAGTTACTTCCAGAGTTTATTAAACCACATGAAGTTAAAACTTGTACATTGTGTGAAAAAAGATCTGTCAGTACTATCATTTCACCACAACTTGTTTATAGTAAAAAAACAAGGTTTTATTGCTACATATTTTAGTTAATTAAACAGAATTCCTGTTAATGCAGCACAAATAAAAAGAACAAGAACATGTTAATGCAACACAGTTCCTGAACATTGTCATAAAATGTTTTACTGGATGCTAAACATTATAAAGGTTAATTAAATTAACTTTTTCTTTAACATTTTTCTGTTTTCTTGTGTTGAGAAAATTTTGTTTATCTGATTTCTTTCAAAACTTTGACCTCTACTATCAATATTATAGTTAAAATTTTAGGCAATAATAATAATAATAATAATAATAATAATAATAATAATAATAATAATAATTCGCTTTGGTGCAAACTGTAATATAAATAAAATCATATCTAAATGCCAGTTAATCATGATGCTGCTCTTAAACGGTCTTGACAGTTTTGTACGCCTTTAATGTTTTCAATAAATATTTGTAAAAACTACAGTATGCATCATAAAAGGACTATCATAATGAACACATTTAATCATGGCATGTATCAAGTTCTACTTTTACTGTTAGGTGCTTCCCAGCCGCCCTGGTGCCCGTTACTGTATCTTACCCCCGCTGAGGCCACTGGTAAAGGCTGAGCAGTGTAAAGGCTCTTCTTGCCATCATAAACTGGTCTTCTGTCCCCAAAGATTGTCACTTTAAAGTGCTGCACCATAGAATCCACCACTTCCCTGAAAGCCATCAAAGAAAATGTTATGACCATTATCATGGGCTCAAAGCTGCTCAGCTTGACTATAAAGACTCAATAATGGAGAAGTCTCTTGAGAATGAAAGATTTAAAACAAATCAAGTGTTGCAAACTATATCAATTATTGTAAAGGCTGAATGTTTTGCACCTGTTAACACGTCGTGGGCACTTTTCTGGCTTGATGTCCACATCGTACAGGTAGACATCCATCTTGGGGATGTCCACCTGAAAGCAGTTGGCCAGCAGCTTGATGGGCTTCCCCATGGTGCCATAGCCAGGCCTCCGAGGTACGGAGAACTGGGGCGCAGCCCCAACGGCTCCTGTCAGGAAAATTAGAGGGGATTTCCATTAGTACGACTTCTCGACACTTAATATATTCGACTTTACACATCAGTTATTACCAGAGAACTGAAAGTAAAAATCTAAACAAGCCCCCACAAGAGAAGAAATGTGTAAAAGTGTGCAGCCAATGTGTCATGATCAAAAACTACCTTCATACAGACATACGAGTGGTATTTCTCATTGTCAACATTGACATTTAGTGAAAACTGATTAATGCCTGAATTAATAACAGCGCAGCAATCACCCGCTTGTTTCTTGACACTGACATATAAACAGTGGGTGTTATCTGTGTTATCAGGAAATTTCCTCTAAATGCCCACTCACTGGAAACAACACAAACACGACAGACAACCCACATCCTTCTTACACACTATACATGAGAAAGAAATAAAACAAATGACAGTCAGCGAAAATATTTAAAGAAACACTGTGACTTTGTTTAAAAACCTTATATTTAACAAACATTTCATTATTATTTTATTTCAACTAGGTACCAAAAGAATATTACTTATTTTCATGTAGTTTAACATAAAATTAACATAAACTAAAACAAATATAAATAAGAAAATAAAATAAAAACTATGGATGTTTTTTAAGAATATATAGGCAAATATGTAAGATTTTTTAAATTAAAATACCCAAACCATACCAATATTTTTATTATTGTTTTCTGTTTCTTTTCCTCATGATCACAAGTGGCAGAACCAGAAGAGGTGGACGGTGGCATTCCTGTCTCTCATCAGCAATTGCTCCAGCGACCTTGTTTCACCCTAACACTTTCAGTCTTACTCTGCTTAATGCTACCATGATAATACGTTTTGAATACTTTAACTCAACCATAAATATGAAGACCACGTCGCTCATGATTTCAGTCATGATGTCATCAAAATACACTTTTGTTTGTTATGAATACACGCCCTCTAGTGGCTAAAATTGCATTACAATGTGCCTTAAAGTATGACAAAGGCACACAACATATACACACACACACATATATATATATATATATATATATATATATATATATATATATATATATATATATATATATATATATATATATATATATATATATATATATAAAATTAAGAGAAATTGGGGAAATTAAAATAAAGCAAAACAAACCCAATGCAATGTTTTGAATGTTTAGAATGTCACGTCACAAAATGCATGTCATAAAATCCTTTTTTTAAGCTAGAGTTGAGTCTTAGAAATTACAGACACCCCTAAGCAAACCAGGACTATTTAGCTTAATTTATTTCTATTTTTTGTTTGCTTTTGTCCTGGATAAAACAAAAATGTAAACAACCCCTAATTCATAATCATTTTATAATATTAAAAGTACAAAGACTACAATCCTTAGACTACTACAAATGTCTAGACTACAATCATAAAAGGTCTGAAAGCAAAATCCAAAACTGTCATATCCACACATAATAAGATTAATATTATTTTGGTAAGATAAGCATTTGCAGATGACATGATTAGACCAAAAATAATTGCCATTAATATGACTTGACTTCACTTACACACAGCATGCATATTGTTAATATGTAAACAAACTTTCTGCACTGCTATTTAGACCTGCTTCAGTTGATGCCTTTTCACTTTGAATATCATCCCTTACATCACATTGCATTATTACATCAGTGTAACACTGGGTGAAAGCGTTTCTGCTCTTTTAAAGACACTTCAAAGGGGGGTTTACAGAATGAAACTGTTACTGAGAGGTGTGTGAGGGGAATTCGTCTGAGCTGCTTTCTTACACTTCCCAGTGTGCTGTTGCTATGCTAGTGGCACTCAAGTGGCTTCTTCTTGCCATGGCAACCAGAACTACACCAACAACCAATTAAAGGAGAAACTGCGGTTTCTATATATAGGCACAGGTACAGCTGATCATCCAAGTCACACATGTGCGTTTACTCAAGAGCATTCAAGCACGAATCAGACTATTACACCATAAATTCATCCATTTTTCTCACTTTATCTGAAATCTGTTCTAATTATAGACATGATGTCTATGATGTTTTGTGACATCATAGACTAAGAAAGAAGGGCATGTTTGGCAGAGATGAGGTAACAGACACTCCGATCAGTTTGAAAGCCTATTGTTGAGCTCTTGCTTCAATTGTAATGCTCACTTAACTGGCAAATAGGTGACTGGCACATTTACAAGGCTTCAGCTCATCCAGGGAATGAGACGCATCTCGTTTAATTATTTAAAGCTAGTCAAGCGGAAGAATTTAAAGTTGTCAGAGAGTGTTTAAACAGACTTTAAGCCGCAATTGGCTTCTAGTAATAACGGACCAATGTATTCTCAAATCTGGTTACATTTTTGCCAAATTCGTTTTTTGTTAGATTGGTGGCACTAATAACACTTGCTGATTATCAGAAGTAGTCATTATTTTTACTGTCATAGCTACAAACTGATAGGTTACTAAAAAGATAAACTCAGTTCATAATATTTTTGCTTTTTAAAAATTTAGGTCAAGATGTGTAAAGGCGTTTGGATTCAAACTGAATTTAAAATCCATGAAAAATCCATATTGCGATGGTGCAGTGGGTAGCACGTTCGCCTCACAGCAAGAAGGTTGCTGGTTCGAGCCTCGGCTGGGTCAGTTGGCGTTTTTGTGTGGAGTTTGCATGTTCTCCCAGCGTTTGCGTGGGTTTTCTCTAGATTCCAAAGATATGTGGTACAGGTGAATTGGGTATGCTAAAATTGACTGAATGAGTTTCCCAGTAATGGGTTGTGGCTGGATGGGCATACGCTGCGTAAAACATATGCTGGATAAGTTGGCGGTTCATTCCGCTGTGGCGACCCCAGATTAATTAAGGGACTAAGCCGAAAATAAATGAATGAATGAATGAAAATTTATATTTCATAAAGTGTGTAATTTTACTGTTTTCACACTTCTAGCTTCTCTTGGCTTGTTTGATTGAAACCAAAAAAATAGGTTTTTGTCTGTTCGAGAATGTGAAAATGAGTAACAGGAATTCTTTAAAACAGCTTAGGAACTCTTCCATCACAAAACCACACACACACACGCACGAACACACACACACGCCCACGCACACGCACGCATGCACACAAATAAGATCTGCTGATTCAGATCTATCTTGAGCGAGACAAACTGTTTTATTGTGACGAATTTCTTATTTCATTTATTGATTTTCCTTAACATTTTGCTTAAACTACACATAATAAAACACCCTTAAAGTAGGATCTGTGCTTTTTTATCCGAGTTTCTAGTATGGGAACAAAATTAAGTACCAAAATTTAGTGTTATCCCTCAATTATAATTTATTTTACTACCCCACCAAAAAAAAGAAAAGAAAAAAAAGGATTGCACTTCTTAACTCCTAATGCTGCTAGTTAACACATGCAATGCATTTTTTCCCTAACACATCCTATAATTTCTAAAACGTCAAGTATTCTTCTACTATTTAGTAGAGGTCGATATGTTGGTTTATGGTAAAAGTAACAGACTTAATACTACATCTACTATAAAAAAAATCTGAAAATATGAAGAAGTGTATGACCAATTTATTTAAAACAATCTAAATAAAATATTTTTTAAAACTAAATCATTTATTTATTTTGAAGTAAGCCATAAAATATTTCAGATTCTCATTTAATATATTTTTACTAAAAGAAAAAAAAAATAAGTGTAGTAGTAGTGCAACCGGATTGAGTTTGATTGATTTTCTTGTAAACCAACAATGCTGTGTGTCTAAACCAGTATTGAAAACAGTCATTCTTTAGATGACTTTAACAGTCATCATTTAAAACAGTCGAAATATGGTCAACCATTTGGTAGAGCAGCCAGTTAAAGGGCCATTGTTGTTATTTGTTTTTGAATGATCTAAAAACGAGGTAAACATTTGTTACACGAGTTATTTTAGATCTACCGTTGACGTCAGAATTATTAGCCCCCCTGAATTCTTAGCCCCGTTAAATTTTTCCCCAATTACTGTTTAACAGAGAAAAGATAATTTCAACACATTTCTAAACAATAGTTTTAATAACTAATTTCTAATAACTGATTTATTTTATCTTTGCCATGATGACAGTAAATAATATTTGACTAGATATTTGTCAAGACACTTCTATACATCTTAAAGTGACATTTAAAGCCTTAACTAGGTTAATTAGGTTATCTAGGCAGGTTGGGGTAATTAGGCAAGTTATTGTATAATGATTGTTTTTTCTGTAGATAATCAAAAAATTAGCTTAAAGGGGTTAATAATTTTGTCCCTAAAATGTTTTTTAAACAATTAAAAACTGCTTTTATACTAGCCAAAATAAAACACATAATTTGGGACATACCAAAATAGATAAAATAAATAAATAAAATAAAACAAAAAATCCGAAAGTAGGCTAAATGGTAATGAATCAAAAGTTAGAAAGTCATTAATTATAAAATTTAAATTGTATAATTTATCTTTATTAAATACCTGCTAATCAGATACAATACTGTTTTAACAGTCATTCGGCTGTTCAGGTAAATTTGCTTAAATATTTGCAAAACATTATCAGAGTTAAAGATCTCAATCTTTTCCTTCCTGGGGAATTCCTCTGGGGGACAGACGCCCCTAAAAACGGCTCATCAATTCTGAGGAATCACTAAATAAGAAACTTTATAAAAATGAACCTAGTAAAATACACAATAAATTCCAAAAAACATGATCGTTCAGATTGATAAAGCAGTGATTCAAGGTCAGTCGTCATGGCAACAACAGACAACCAGAAACCCGCCCCTCCCCCGCATCAAACAAGCACCCACCAGCATCGCCGCACCTGACGCACGCAACACCTGTGCGTGACAGCTGCGCCACAACGCGTGACGTCAGCAGACCAAATGAGTCAGGATCTTCCATAAACCAAAAAAAAAAAAGCCAAAACCCTAACCAAACCCTCACACGAATTTGGTTGCTACGCCCAAACGTTCACGAGTAGTAAAATGGCTCACTGTGAAAGCTCGTTCTTATCTGAAAAGCTGCAGCAGTTCACCAAGGACGTTTGCTGAGCAATGAATGGGGGGTTGAGCTGACGGTGGACGCAACAAAGTTACACCAACTCAATACGTCACAGTTCGGGATAAAATCCTAATAAACTGGAGTGAAAGCATCAAAGAGTGACGTAACTTACCTGTAGTTCCGATTTCCATTCATGAGGTCTCTGTCCGGATTCTAGCCGGCTTCGGGGGATCAAATACCAGATGAGCGGTGTTCGTGTAAAGCCGCTGAATGTCCACTGTAAACCGAACGACCGACACACACACCGGCTTCTACCGCGGGTATTGAAACGGGCCGCTCGGAGGTTCTGAGCTTCACACAGCCCGTAGCGAATCAGTCAAGCAAAAAGCACCGACCTTCAGCCGTGGCTCCCGCCGTATGCCGTAGAGCCGTAATTGCTACCAGCTGACAAGCCAAAAGACTCCGAAGGAAATATTTCTAACAGCCATCGCGAAACAGAGTTTGTCAGGAGCCTCGAAGCGTTCGCGGTGTGTCTTTTAAAGTGACAAGCTCTTATATTTTAAAGACATGCGCTCAGATTTGAAGTTTATATCTTCACATCCCTCGCCGAGTCAAAACGTGTGTCTTTTATTCCTGTCGAGTTCGCTTGCGGCCGTTGACGTCTGATCAAGTATCGGTGTGTTACCGGTTTGCCTTGGGTTTACCATCTCTTTACAGTCAGGGGTGTTGCCAGATTTGTAATAAACAAGAAAATTGGTACAATTACATTTATTTGGAAAAGCGAATTTTATTTCTAAAACCTACTCTAAAAACATAATAGAATATTTTTCATGTTTTGTTTACATATGTTGTGGGATTAAATCCCAAAATTGTTAGTCGCCGTATCTAAAAGAGAGTTTGTGAAGCAACAAGCATGACGTCGCGTATACTACGCGGACCTGGCAACAATAAGTAAGGGAGACCCACAGGAAATACCAAACGCAGGAAACACCGTCACTTCCTAGTAATGTCATCTATTTGATCCGCCTTTGATTGTTAATTAACGTGTAATTTGGGAACACAGATGAACTGCCTATAAAATGTTGTATATTAAGAAGAAAGCTCTATAATTTGGTAAGACTTTACAATGTTTAGAATGTAATTGTTTTTTTCCCTTTGGGTAACACTGACATGAACTTATAAGGAAAATATGTTTGTTTAGTTATATTATTCCTTCTTTAACGTAACTAATATGAAATTATTTGTTCATTTTAGTTTAACTTGGTTTAGTTTAGCTTGACTATTGTTTGTAAACTCAGTAGGATGAAGGATATGGAGGATGAAACCTGCAAAAACAATAAATAAATAAATATATATTTAAATGAGTAAGTAAATCCATACATCCCGGCATAAATAAAATAATAAATAAATACATATGCAAATAAATAAATAAATGGATAAGTAAAAATCCACAAATTCCTGCATTAATGAATATATAAATAATTAATAGTGTGTGCAAGTAAATAAATAAATTACACAGATGTTGGAGGGATAAGAACAGTTTAAGAACCCCTCTTTGAACAGTTATTTACTTTTGCCAGCTCAACATGCTAATGCAGTGGTCTCAAACTCAATTCCTGGAGGGCCGCAGCTTTTGCTCCAGCCTTAATCAGACACAGCTCATCCAACTAATCAAGGTGTTCAAGACTACTCTGGAACACCTTGATTATTTAGATCAGCTGTGTTAGAGTAAGGTTGGAGCAAAACTGTGCAGAGCTGTGGCCCTCCCGGAATTGAGTTTAAGACGTATGAACCAATGGGAGGGTGTCTAGCAATCATCAGAAAGCAGTCTTTATGCCATCACTGATTAATTGTTAGAAAAATTTTGCATTGGATTTTTTTTGACTGGCTTCTGATGATTGACACACCGCCTCTCATTAGCATGTAAAGCTGAGGAAAAGTAAGTATGGAACTGCGTTCAGGAATGAATAAACGTTTGAAAGTGGGGGAAATAGACTTTCAGTTTAGCATTTTTTTTTTTATTCCCGCAACATTCGTGTAATTTAATTATTTACCTGCCCGCACTATCAATTATTTTTATATACATTCATTCATTGTCTTTTAGCTTAATCCATTTATTAATCTGGTATTGCCACAGCAGAATGAACCACCAACTATTCCAGCATATGTTTTACACAGCGGATGCCCTTCCAGCTGCAACCCAATACTGGGAATATTTATATATTTATTTATGCAGAAATTTGTGTATTTAAAAAAAAAACATTTATTTATATATTTGCATATTTATTTTTTTTTATTTTTACTGTTTTATTTATGCAGGGATTTATGGATTTATTTACTCATTTATTTATATATTTGCATATTTATTTAATTATTTTTTTACTGTTTTATTTATGCAGGGATTTGTGGATTTATTTACTCATTTATTTATATATTTGCATATTTACTTATTGTTAATGCAGGTTTCGTCCTCAATAAAAGGATCTCAAAAATGGATTTTAATAATGCTGAGACTTAAATATTGTATTGTTTTAGGTTGTTCGCTGATGTTAATAAAAGAAACCTTATTTTAGTGTTTTTCTTATAATTAATTTAATCAAGTCACAATATTTATCCCCTTTTCTTACAAAAGAAAATCATAAAAGATATATAGTAACATAAAAACAACATGGGAAGATTTACAGTAGTGTTGAACACCTTTTCTAACTCTCACCTTATACAGTATGTTACTAAGTCATACAGTATATCATTCATTAATTTTCCTTATAGGCTAAGTCCCTTTATTCATCAGGGGTCACCACAGCGGAATGAAACGCCAACTTATCCAGCATATGTTTTACACAGGGGATGCCCTTCCAGCTGCAACCCAGTATTGGGAAACACCCATACACACTCATTTCCACACATGTACACACAGTGTATTCAATTCTCCAATAACACATGTCTTTGGACTGTCGGGGAACCGGAGCACTCGGAGGAAACCCACGTGAACACAGGGAGAACATGTAAACTCTACACAGAAATGCCAACTGGTTCAGCCAGGACTCGAACCAGCGAACTTCTTGCTGTGAGGTGATAACTGAGCCGCCATGTCATCGATACAGTATTATGTTGTCTATTTTGATCCTTTTTAAATATACCTTGTTCTTTGTCCTTTTTGTCTTTTACTCTGCAAATCACATTTAGTGTTCTTTAGTGGATCTTTGTGGCTGTTTTACATTTAGCCTATATTTAAACAGCAAATATAAAAACAAACACAGCAGATATAAAACAGGCCCATAGCCTGGTTCAGAAGACCCACCCCTCATTGACAAAAGTCCAGAATGTGTCCCATAAATGAGCTCATTTGTCATATTTTGACTGCTATGCCATCATAAATAGTGAAAATAGCCCATATGATAAGGCTTTAAGACCAAGCCAAATCCTCTGTTGGCTGTCGCTTCTGTGTGACTTCAGCTAATCAGTTTAGTTCAATGCTTACAGATATTTTGGTAACACTTTATAATAACAACACACTATGAATCGTTTATTAAGCATTAGTAAATAGTGAATTCATTACCTGTTAAGCATTAACTCTACATTAATAAACATTAGTAAGCAGTTTATAACTGAAGCTACAAATGCTGTGTTCCTGACTTATAAACACATTTATAATGTGCTTAATAATTGAACTTTCATATTTTAATGATTTATTTTTCATTACTAAATTAAGTATTGCATCATTTACCAACCATTTATTTAAGCATAGTTGGTGTTTTTTTTTTAAAGATAATTCAGAATGAGTACGTAAATGATTCATAAACTGTTGAAATCAATATTTACAATTCTTATTATTCGGGCATATATTAATGGTTACTATATATGTTAATAAATGCTTTATTAACTCACTTTCATGCAGTTTTGTGACCTAATTTAAAGTGAGGACTATTTATGCTTTATAAATCCCTTATAAATGACAATTAAAGACTCAGTTTTATTCTAAACAGGAAAAATGACAAATTATTCACTCAATTAAAGATGCACAAATAAAACTGTACTTCACATGAAAAATAAATCTTTGCAACCTTATCTAAAATAAAATCACTGTAGAGTTTAAACATTGTATCTTATTATATTGTTAAATTATTATGCTGTTGTTGTTTTATCCAATTTTATGTCATATTTTGACTCTCCTGTTATTCAGCAATGTTTACACTTTTAAGTAATTTTACTTTTTAGATGAGATTGCAAAGATTATTGTTCATTTGATAATGAGCCTTTAATTGTCATTTATAAGGGATTTATAAAGCATGAATAGTCCTCACTTTAAATTAGGTCACAAAACTGCAAACTGAAGTTCTGTTAATAAAGCATTTATTAACATGCTTAGTAATCATTACTATATGCCTGAATAATAAGATTTCTAAATGTTAATTTGAATAGTTTATTAATAATCTATTAACTCATTCTGAAAGATCCTAAAAACCTCCAGGTACTTTTAAATACAAATGGTTTGTAAATAATGCAATACTAAATTTAGTAATGAAATATAAATCATAAACAAAGTATGAAAATACAATCATTAAGCACATTATCAATGCGGTTATACGTGAAGAATAAAGCATTTAGCTTCAGTTATAAACTGCTTACTAATGTTTATTAATGTGGAGTTAATGCTTAACAAATAATGATTTCACTAGATGCTAATGCTTAGTAAATGATTCATAGTGTATAGTTATTATAAAGTGTTACTGATATTTTTCACGAGTTCAACATCCAGCTGTGCAAGAAAACACATGATTTGACAAAAGAGAAGTCATCTTTCGCTACTGTATTGTTTTTAAGTAGAGAAAACACTTTAAAAGTAACTTTTATTCTAAATCTTGGATGCTATATATTGAAACAAAAAAAAAGACCTATAAAAAGATGTGAAGCATCAAAAACGCACCATATATCAAAATTAATTTGAATACTAATTTGGCTTTTGTTGTTAACCATGAATTTTCAAATTTACTTTTTTTTTTTTTTTTTACAGGAGAGGATAGAAAAAAAATGTGAAGCGCTACATTATTAATTATGATTATTATTATGTTTTTTAAGCCAATTTCTGACTGAGGAAAGTTGAATGTGCTAGCCAGTTTATTATCTGTCTGGTAAATGACAATAGGCTACAGTTTTTAATTTAAAGCTTTAACAGATTCCTATTTTTTTCTAATGATATATGATTTTTTTTTTGATGATGTTTTTTTTCTTTATTCTAAATCTCTAAGAAATATTTTGTTACATCAGAAATTGTGGTTTTGATGACCATCCGACAAGCTAATCCAGCTAAAAAATAGTGCTTAAAATGTTACTAAATTAAGTGTTTAATTTTTAATAATTTGTTTAATAACAAGTTAAATAATTACATACAAAATGAGGCGAACAGCTGCAAAAAAGTCCAGAAAAGAACCACCCCTTTTACCAGGCTGGCTACAGGCCTGTAGAAAAATATATACACGTGTGTTTGTTTTAAGGTTTTAACATCATCAGCTGAGAAAGCAAACTGTGGTCTACAGATGGCAGCAGCGCTTAGTGTGACTGTAATAACCAGAGAAGAAGACTGTACAGGAAATATTTTCTGCACCATAAACGTGAGAACAGTAACTAATAGTTTTTTAAGTAGTTATTTTGCAGTCTCGACATAATTTATATAGGATTCAGCCATTTAAATAAATTCCCGTCTCAAATAATCATAAATTAAATATTCATTTACTTAATACAATAGCAGAAATATTAATATTGAGCAACGACGGAATGATCACAACATAATAAAATGGTTTAAAGAGTCGATTCTCTCTTGAATGTGATTGATTAGGCTTGAATGAGAGATCAGTAACTTTGTGTAGCTCACTATCATGTGGAATATTCTCTCCAGGTAAACAAGTGGACCACAGTTTTTGATCGACCTTTTTTCATATCTCCTTAATTGGCAACATGCATATTTCCTATTGGTATTTTGTATTACAGTTTTGTCTGTGGTTTATTGTTCTGAATCTAACGTTCTGAATAACGTTTCAGAGGGATGGATAAAGTCATAACCTGTTTCAACAAGTGTCCGGATGCTTCTGTCCGTCTCATCTGTTTTCCATGGGCAGGTGGAGGCTCTATCCACTATGCTCGCTGGGCCAAAACTCTCCCCAGCTCTATTGAAGGTAAGCTCCCTATTTAAAATGGCAGTATACCTTTTTTATATTAACTATTAAGGATAAATAATTAAATTTACCTATAATTATAGGTAATTACGTTTTATATTTGTTCATTTTAATGTCATAATTTATTGTTAGTAAGGTAAATTAAATAATAACTGATTCCTATACAGTGCTCAGCGTAATTGAGTACACCCCATTTTGAAAATGAATACTTGTATCCATTTCTCAGTTAAAATAGGCAATGTATTTTGGTGCATTTAAACAAAACAGATTTATTAAAGGATATATTTATAAAAATAATATTTTTGTCACCAAACATTTAGAAATGGAAAGATAATAAAATTAAACTCAAGCAAAATATTGCAAAAAAATAAAAATAAATAAATAAAAATTACAACCTATGAAATTTTAACTCAATTTTTCTTTTTTCTTTTCTTTTCCTTCTCTTGCTTTTTCATCCTTTTCAAATTAGTATTTAATATTTTTCTATAACATATGAATTTGAGTTTTTGGATCGTTATCATAAGTTATTTTGTTAGATAAGCTCAGGAACTTAAAAGATAGATTTTTAAGGGGTTTAATCGTTATCGAAGACCAAAAAAAACAATATAGTTTAATGTAAAAAAATAATATAGTTTACAATATAAAAAAAATAAAAGAGCAATAAAGCCTTTAATTTTTTTTTTTGGAATGTGTCCAGGGATATTTAGAAAATGAATAATTTGTAGACATATTACGAGACCTTATTTGTGGATCACAGTGCAGCCCCAAAGTGCTTATTAATCAAAATTGTGTGTGCCCTTATTCTTCAAATCACTAGGTTCATTAGATGTACAGGTCAGAATAAGAATGCTGTTTTTAGCATAAATGTATCTGTTATGATTAAACATGATTGAACATTTTTTTATAAGTTATTTAAAACATGAAAGCATGCAGTGAACTTGCATTTAGTATATATATATATATATATATATATATATATATATATATATATATATATATATATATATATATATATATATATATACTAAATGCAATAAGCAACATCACACGAGTAGCAGTGCGATATGGCTGTATATCGGCACTGGTGGGAGGCGTGCGTTGCAGCCCCGTGCCGTAGTGCCCCCACCAGTGCCGATATACAGCCATATCGCACTGCTGCGAGTGTGATATTGTGTTTATACAACAGTTTGACGGCATAATTGTGTATATAAAAACAAAATCAAACATGGAGAGTTTCAAAAACCCTTTTGTATGAGGAACTACTTTCTTCCGGATTCAAATCATAAGCTGACAGTTAAACAGTTAGGCGTGCATCTTTTAAACTTTAGATCTGTGGTGTCTGCTTTTTGCTGGCTGTATGTGGGCGGAGTAATACTCAAAGGGTAAAGAGGCTGTAGGAGTTCTGATATTGCTGAATATTGCACGGCTATCAGCCAATCAGATTTGACAACCAGACAGAACTGTTGTATAATTATATTTATATTATTTTAACTCTTCATTTATTTTCAGTGTACTCCGTTAGACTGCCAGGCAGAGAAGGGCGAACCAAGGAACCATTTTTTCAAAATATGCAGGAGATCCTTGATGAGGTCATCGGTGTCCTTCTTCCACAACTTAAAGAAAAGCCATTTGCACTCTTCGGGCATAGGTTGGGACCTATTATTCTGGTCTAGGTGTAGGTATGCTATCGTAATATGTACCTTCTTAAGTAAGCACATGTTCTGTGCAACTTCTATCTATAGTTTTGGAGCTATGATCTGCTTCGCCTTTGCTGAGCATGTCAAGAAGGTCCACAACCTTGAGCCGATCCACATGTTTCTCTCTGGAGCCTCTGCACCATATGTGAGTGTGGTCACTTTCACATCTGGCAGCTGTCAATGGATTTGAATATTATAGAAAAAAGACAGAATCATTTCATGGAAACACATACTCAAAAATAAAAAATTATCGAAATTCATAAGAAGGTAACAACATTAAGTGTTATATTAACTTTTTAAATATTTTATTTTGTAATACTTATTATTATAATACTTACATAATATTTATTATGCTTTAAAAATGTATATTATACTTATATATACTTATACTATATAGATTTAAATGCCTATTAGAGGGATAGTTCACTCCATATTTATCATTCTGAAATTATTTATTCATCCTTCACTTGTTCCAAACCTGTCTCTTGAATACAAAGGAATACATACTGAAGAAAGCTGGAAAAAACAGCTATTTACTTCCATTTAATTTTTTCCTACTATGGATGTTAATTGCTGTCTTTATAATATCTTGTTTTGTGTTGAACAGAAAAAAATCAATTCATAAAGCATCACTTGGGTGAGAGTTAATGGTGAGAAATTTTCGTTTTTGGTTGAACTATGCTTACTATGATTGAATTATACTTTTCAGTCTGAGGCAAGACTGCAGGCACCAAGAAGAAGTCATCTGTCAGATGATGAGTTTCTTATATGGGTAACTTCTATTGGCGGCACACCACCAGAGATACTGGCCAATGCTGAGCTCGCCAAACTCTTCTTGCCTGCGCTGAAAGCAGACCTCTATGTAGCAGACAGCTATAGGTGGGTATAGACACAACAGACACAGAGAGCACAGTACTATAATCCCATGGAATTAAAAATTACAAACATACACTCAACAGGGTCAGTGTATCTTTTGGTCATTGGATTTTCATTTTAAAAGCAGATATTAAAAAAACAAAAACAAGCCGTTCTTTGATTTTCGTTTTTGAATATTTCATGGTGAAAAATTGGTGTTGGCCTTTTTGGTTTTGAAATATAAAAAAGAAGCCTTCATTTTTGTTTCTGGTGATTTTATTTTTTGTTATTTGAAATAAAAAATGAAAATGAAATAATTTTTGAATTTAGTTTTTTCGTTTTTCACCATGAAAAAGAAAAACGAGACGTTTTTTGATAATCGTTTTAAAATTCAAAAACAAAAATCATTTTCATTTGTTTGTCGGCTTAGTCCCTTTATTAATCCGGGGTCGGCACAGCAGAATGAACCGCCAACTTATCCAGCAAGTTTTTATGCAGCGGATGCCCTTCCAGCCACAACCCATCTCTGGGAAACATCCACACACACACTCATACACTATGGACAATTGTACCTGTACCGCATGTCTTTAGAATGTGGGGGAAACCGGAGCACCCGGAGGAAACCCATAAGAAGGCAGGGAGAATATGCAAACTCCACACAGAGCCGAGGTTCGAATCAGCGACCCAGCGACCTTCTTGCTGTGAGGCGACAGCACTACCTACTGCGCCACTGCCTCGCCCCTGTTTTTCAATATCTGTTTTTAAAATAAAAATCCAATGACCAAAAAATTCACTGACCCAACAGCCACTTCATTAGGTTGCTTTTTTAATATCTTTATTGCATTTTAACTTTACACTCAGATAATACAGTATAAAACAACAACAAGTAAAAACAACAACAAAACAAAAAAAGAGAACAAATAAAAATCTCAGTATTTTACATCATATCTATGACCTAGCGTCCTGGTGGCGCAGTGGGTAGCACGATCGCCTCACAGCAAGAAGGTCGCTGGTTCGAGCCCTGGTTGGGTCAGCCTGCATTTTTGTGTAGAGTTTGCATGTTCTCCCTATGTTGGCTTGAGTTTCCTTTGGGTTTTCCGGTTTCCCCCCACAGTCCAAAGGTACAGTTGAATTGAATAAACTAAATTGGCCGTAGTGTATTTGTGTGTGAATGAGAGAGATTAATTGAGAGTGTATGGGTGTTTCCCAGTGTTAGGCTGCAACTAGAAGGGCATCCGGAGATTAAAACATGCTGGATAAGTTGGCAGTTCATTCCACTGTGGTGACCCCTGATTAATAAAGGGACTAAGTCGAAATAAAAATAAATAAATGAATATTTACGACCTCTCTTCTTATTCATCAATCAACACATTTCCAGCTCCACCACATTTAGGAACAATTTGAAAGGTCCCCAAACTCCCTCAAAGATTGACGTATTTATCTCTTAATATATAGTTGTATTCATCTCTTAATATGTACGTTATCTTTTCATCTCATGCTTCCCATTCATCCCATGTACACACATTTTTAAAATTTAAAGAAATAATTCATTTAGCTTGAAGAATACATGTTTATAAATATACATTTAGTCTTTTTAACCTTGATTTGCTTAGGGAATAAATAACATTTTTTTAAAAAATCAGAGGTGATAGTTGAATATTGACACAAAGGGCTCTATTTTGACGGTCCATGCGCAGAGCGCAAAACGCAGGGCGCAAACGCTTTCAGGGCGTGTCAGAACGCGTTTTTGCTAATTTAAGGACGGGAAAATCCGCTTTGCGCCAAGGTGTATGGTCTAAAAGGGTTGAGTTTATTTTCTTAATGAGTTATAGGTGTGTTTTGAGAATAAAACAATTAGAGTCTCATCTCCCATTCCCTTTAAGAGCCATCTGCGTCGCGCCAAGAGCGCATTCGCTGTTTACAGGACGCAAAGTAAGTCTAAGTGGAAAAAATGAGCATTTCACAAGCAAACAGTTGACAGTTTTTTAACAGAAAACTGTTAAACAGCATCTACTGCATGAGAATGAGAGATAAGTGATCTACTTTCACTTTCGCTTCTGGATAGGGAAACCTTTACGCACAGACATCAATTAGTCTATAAATAAATAATTTTGTTTGTTAAGCGCAAATATTCGTTTCAAAACTGTTTCTAAATTCAGTTATAATTTCCAGCAAACGAATAAATAAACAATAATGACAAAATGTGCTCAAAAACCTGAGTTATATCCTAAAACACATGCTGTGCCCTAATGGTCTAAAACCTGACAGGTGGGCAAATCTAAGCTTGTTTTTAATAAAACAAATATAAATATGGATATAATAAATAATACTGTTAATAATAATAACAGTATACAAAAGCAAATTGTTATGAATGAACTGAAAAAGCCTCCCGAGATGAAGAAGACATAAAAGCAGTGATTTTTTTATATTTATGTAGGCTAGAAAATAATGTTTTGTAATATTTTAATCCTTTATATTTATACTCTATATCTATCCTCATTATATCTTATGTATATCCTTAATATTAAAATTTTTTCATATGTAAAGATATTTGCCTATTGCTCTCTTGTGCGTATTAAGCAGTGTGTAAGCAAGGCTCAACTCTGCGCCTGAGTTTAGACCGGGTTAGTTTTGGTCTAATGAAAAATCTACTATAGTTTCTCAAAATAGCAACGCGCCAGCGGTCCGCCTCAGAACGCCTTCCTTTTTAGACCAGAACGCCTATGGGCGCACAAATGAGCGCTAATGCATTTGCTATTTAAACAGCGTAGCGCAACGCCTCAAAACCACTCTTGCGCCAAGCTTAAACTACCAAAAGACTATTGCGCCGCGCCTTGCGCCACACTGCGCCGGGTGTATGATAGGGCCCATAGTATCTTCTCTATCATCCTTTTCAGTTATTTCCAAAATTAATTTTTAATTTTGCCACACTCCTATCTCCCATGAATGATATAATGTCCCCTTAAACTCAATGCACCTTATTCAGATATTCAAAATGTTTTCATTATATTTATGCAATACCGCTACAGTTATGTAATTAGGTTGCTTTTTGATGGAAGCATCTAATCAGCCAATCAAATAGTAGCAACTCACTTCCTCCATCTTTCTTTGACTTTTTTGACACACTTTACTTTAAACTGCGGAGTGGACATCACAGGATATTCTGCCATGATTCCAGTTTTAAAAAGTGTTTTCTATATTCACATATATATATGTGTTTTTATATAATTTATATTATTATTATTTAGTGACCACTATGTAGGGAACATGTCGATCTCAACACAGTTTCTTCTTGGAGAGTTTGAGATAGAGATCCACTGTCTTAGGGGACTCACATAGGAATCATGTTCAGTAAGTCAGTAAAATATGTAACGATAATATATATAATGATAAAAAAAATCATGCATATTGTGGCATTAAGGCTGCAACCCAGTACAAGCAAGGTTTACCTAATGAATTAGCCAGTAATTGTATGCTGTATTAAATAAAATGTATAGATTACGTGGAATACTGTATGTTCAACAGGTGTAGCAGACCATCAAAACCCTTTCTGTCATGTCCAGTATCATGTTTTGATGGAAAAGAGGATTCACCTCATGACTTACAAGGTGAGAATAACATAGGCAGTTTCTTATAAAGGTTCATAACCACTTGAGGATAAGTAAATAGCTAATATTTATTTTTGAGGCTATCCCTTTCATTTGTCTCTTTTGCTTTACAGCTTGGAAGATCATGACTAGCGGTGACTTCACTGTGCAGATGCTTCCTGGGTCTCATTTCTACCTGAAAGAAGCAGCAAATGAAAAATATATACTGGACATAATCACAAAACATATTGAGACAGCGGAGATGGACTATCTTTAGAACTGATCTGACTGCATCCGTATTACAAATTTAGTTTCTTGTTATTGTGAAGAAAATAAATATATATATGACATATATCTATCTGACACAGACTGTAACCAATAAACACCTGCAATAATCATTCTATTTATTTTAAGGCTCTGAAACAAATATGAATGAATATAAATAATAGTTAAATATAAACCTCAATGTAAATAGGTAAAGCAATCTGAGAGGATTAATATAAATCTGCAATATGAAAGCAATTATTAAACTATAGATATTTAAAAATGTTTTTATACTGATTTGATTAAAATTGTTCCACATCATTTTCTCTTCTCGTCTTGTCTTTTTTCCCAGTCTGTAGCCATATAGAGGCAAAATAATATACAAATATTATCACTGACCAACACTGCACATTTTTTTTTTTTTAGATTTTTTGTCTTGTTTTTTAGTCCAAATATCTAACAATTCTTATATCAAGAAGCATTTTCTAGGCTAGCGAAACATAATGTCTTTTTCAGGAATAATATGCCAATATTAAGTGAGTTTTTCCTTAAAACAAGTTAAATAATCTGCCAATAATCTGCCAATGGGGTAAGAAAAATAAATTTGTTTTCCTTTTGACAAAAGATTATTTTTCTTACCCCCTTGGCAGATTATTTTGCTTGTTTAAAGAAGAAAACTCAATTCATTTTGGCATATTATTTCTTAAAACAAGACAATAAGTTTTGCTTGTCTACAAAATTCTTGATTTAAGATTTTTTAGGTATTTCAACTAACCAAGACAAAAAATCCAGGTAAGAAGTTTTTTTTTTTTTTTTTTTTTTTTTTTTGCAGTGACTTTACAATTATCTGATTGTTTTTTGAAAAAACAAGTAAAAATTCTTAATAATTCCTAAATGTGATCCTATAATGTTGCCAATGTGTTGCTATACTTTTTGTTGGAATGTTCTGGTTTGGGTGTTTATTTTAAGTCAAAATTTTACCTTCCAGTTAATATTCAAAAATGCATGTACTAAATGATATTCACTTTAGTTTAACAAGTACAAATAATTACATGTCTGGGATAGAGAGGATCGGTAACGGACACAGTATGTCACAGGCGATTAAACCGTCTATGAGTAATTGTTGAGGGTTGCTATGCTATTTAAATTATTGAACAAGCTACGGTTGCGTCGCCCCGTTACCAAGAGACCCGCTAACTGTTTACTGCTGGACTCCCAACAGCAAAAGACAACACTAAAAGATCAGTCTTCCCGGTAAGTCAGATAAATGTTTTTGATGGTTTAGATATAGCACGTAGACTAACGTCATGTTAACTTTTTTTTAACATGAATTTTTAAATCTTAAATATGATTATATATGTTGGCGCTGAATACGTTCTCCACCTTTTTTTAATAGCACTGCTTTGGAACAAATCTTTAAAACTACAATCATTTTAAATATATATTTTCAATATATTGTTAAGAAAAGATTCTGATATATATATATATATATATATATATATATATATATATATATATATATATATATATATATATATATATATATATACACACACACACACACACACACACACACACTATATATATATATAAACATAATGATATAATGTTTGTGTTTATATAATTCTGATTAGCAGCATTAATGAAACTTTGCATTATGCTAATTACGTTTTAATCTGTTATAGGCTGCTCCACTGTTTGTACACGAAACAGCTTTTATTTTTTCTTTAATTATGAATATGTCAGCCTTAATAATAACTATAAACTAGCTAGTCGAAATTCACCGGTAGATGTATACATTTTAAAGCATGTCACACTTCAACAAATTTGATGACATCACACTGCACTTCAACTTCACATCCATGATATTACTAATTTAACAACACAATGACAAAAGATGCATTGTAAATAGATATTAGTTGACTTTAATCAGATGCTTTAAAATTATTAATTAAATTAACTGCAATGCATAATAATAACAATTCAGTTAAGTTCACTTGGCATGTCGAATTTACAATGGGTGTACTCACTATTATAAAGTAAAGTTGTCCCTTTTTTAGGCAAGAGTTTTTAAGCAGTTTTTTAATTAAAAGTAACTAATCACTTTTTAGAATGTGGAAGAATTAGATAAAGTAGTAAAAAGAAAAATAGTTTTGTATCTAGTAAATTGTATCTACTAAAATCTCTGGTTGAAATACATTAGAAACACAATCATGCTCACATTTTTAAAACAATGTTGTTACATCATCAAAAACCCATGCATTTTTACTGTGAGGGATGATGCATTGTTTCAAGAATGCCAATAAGTTGCCATGTTTGGAATGGTGGAATGTGGAGATGACATATTCATAATTAAAGCTGTTCTTATAAATAAAATGGTAGATATATTGACCAATCAGCAAGTATACTGGGGCTATGTTTAAATGGCTGCTTTTGTTTTAAGTAAAAAATTCTGATTACCTATAATTTTACAAAACATTCTGTGTGAAATAGAGTGGATTTCTATGGAAGACTTGGCTGCTATATGTCTGTAGCCATTAATATAAAATCAAAATGCTTTCCAGAGCACGAAGCACACAAGTTTGGACATTATTCATTGTAGCATTAAACATTTAGTGTAAATAAACTGGAGGTAATGGATTCTGGTAATCTTTAATTCTGCCTTGTCAAATTTGTTCACCTAGTGTCTCTCTGTGTCTGTTCAAATACAACTGTTCACATTATTTTCTAAAATACTGGAGACTATAGTGTAGACATCAGAATAATTAACCGAATAAGCATTACTGACAGTTTGATCAATAATAATAATATGAGTGAAAAATAACTGAATAGTAAAGCACATAGAATCAGAAAGCTAACCTTGTTTTTGTTTACCAGAACTATTTTTTTTTCTTCATGTTGTCTTGTTTCTATGGCATCAGATACTGTGTCAGCAAACATGGCCACCTTAAGCTCGAAGCCAGCCTCACGCTACAGTGTTTCTGACTGGGCAACTAACAATAAGCAAATGTCAGATACTGCTGAACACAAACGCAATGTTTCACACGAGATACGACAGGAAGGAAGAGCTCTGCGTAACGAAACGACCAATAAGGTAATGTTATTAAAGGGATAGTTCACCCCAAAATTAAAATTTACTCACCATTTACTCGCAGTCAATTGGTTCTCAAAATTTACGCTATATAGTTTTATAAATATAGCGTATTTTATAATAGTCTTCTTTTAAACACAAAATACATCCAATAATACTACAGAAGTCAATTTCCATTATTCTTCAGGATATATTCCTTTGTGTTCAACATTAGAAAGAAACTTAAACAGGATTTGAACAAGTGGAGGATGAATAAATTATTGTAGAATGTTCCTTTTGGCTGAACTATCCCTTTAGGATGAGGGTGGGAAGTTGTTTGGCAGAATAAAAAAGGATGTATCAAACAAATTTTTTGCATGACAGACAAGCTGGAATGAGTATGACAGCACCCGGAAACTTAGAGACAGAATTAATGACATCACACGCTGGAAGGAGAATCTGAAAGCCTGTGCGCAGGAAGTGGATGAAGAAATGGACGCTCTCACTCTGGTGATTATAAAAACATATATCAAGTAGCCTATTTATATGACTCTCTTTTTTCTTTATCTTGAAGATATCCTAGTTCACTCTGTAATCAAACATTTGCCCTTATTTATTCACACTTCAAGTCATTCTAAACCCAAAGAAAGTTAGTTATGCATTAAAAAACATTGATTAGCAAATAAAAAGCAGCTCAAAAAACTCTCAGAACTTCTTTAATCTTTGGAGCGCAAATTAAGAGATATTGGATTAAAATTCAGAGCTTTATGGTGGCTGAGAGAGCTTAATGTGCTGCAATTGAAGAAAACACATGCAAAATACAAACAAATTAAGAAAACGCACGTCAATTTATCACAACACAAGCAAATAGCACAATGTATGAATGTTTCAAGGGGACCAAAAAACGTGACAGACCCAGCTACTTATGGTTATTTAGGCTAATAATATACAAAAGACAAGGGAATGGTAAAAGCAGGATGTTAAAATAAGGAAAAAAAAACTCATATTTTAAAGATCACTTACAACTTCACTGAGGAATATTAATTACTATTAATATTAATTAATATTAGTTGTGCGTTGGCTCGTGACTATATAGTCACGAGCCAACGCACAATAAGGCTGCGTCCGAAACCGCCTACTACTCAGTAGGTACTGCATTTGAATTTAAACATACTACTCGGCCGTTAGAACAGTACGTTCTATGCAGTATAAATGTGAAAAGTATGAATGGAATTCGGACGCACTTCATCCGTCATTTTGTCATGGTCACGTGACCTACCTGTGTCAGTTTCGTCGCCTCACTTCCATTCATGAATTCTCTCACGGGGCATTATGGGATAGCGCAGCGTGCATGGGATGCACACTTCAGAATCTCGACGGAAGTAGTAAGTCATCCGGGTGCTTCTCGCCTACTGATTTTCGAATTCTATGAATTCGGACATACTACTCAGCTCGCATACTGATTTTAGCGTGCTATATAGTATGGAAGTATGCGGTTTCGGACGCAGCCTAAGTAAATCCAAGGTTGGTCCGTCACATTTTTGGGTCCCCTTGAAACATTTCAGTTGTGTTCCATGCTATTTGCATGTGTTGTGAGAATTTGTATCGCATTTCCTTAATGTGTTGTCAGGATTTGCAACCTGTATGCTGTCAAACTGATGAAGATCATTCTTAATTTGCTTTTTAAGATTTTTTCTTTTAATTAGTTTTTCGGCCACCATAGAGCTTCCTCATCCAGACAATAGGGTTCCTGACAAAAAAAGAAAAAAGAAAAAGAAAACATCCTCAAAACAGACCCTATGCCTTCAATGGTTCAATCGAAATATTATCAAGCTACAAGAATACTTTTGTACACTCATAAACTCATAAACAAACATAAGGACTTTATTCAACAGTTTCTCCTCAGTGTCAGTATATTGCGCACATTCATGAGCACTGTTCACCCTGAATACCCACAAAAGACTTCCTGCATTTGAAACAAAGCACAGACGCATCAGAGGTAAAATGTCAGAAATGTGACCAAGTGTGACACATGAACGCGTGCTCTATACTGAAACTGAGGGAAAGGAAACTGAAGAATCAAGTCTTTATTTGTTTGATTTATGTGCGCACAAAAGACTTTTTGTTGAATGATAATATTCTAATTGAACCACTGACGACTTATGGTCTATATTCAGAATGTTTTTTGGTATTGTTCTTGAATTTGAATGAGTCAGGAACATTGTTGTTTATGGAGGATGAGGGAGCTCTCAGATATCATTTAAAATATCTTAATTTGTGTTCTGAATATGAACGAATGTCTCAGGGGTTTGGAAAGACATGAGGTGAGTAATTAATAACAATTTTCACTCAAAGAGAAAGATAATACCTCCTCCTCATTTCACAAAATTGTTAAGTCCAAGGAGGAGATGGAACGAGCCCTTGCAGCCACAGTTCTGCCTCTTGAAGTGACCGCCGAGTGCTTGAACCTGAGGGAAGGCCGTCGTGGGAAGGAGCTGGTCAGTGACCCAGTAGAAGCTGAACTTAAGAAAGAAGTTGAGGTGATTGATGGAGCACAACGTGTCCTTCAACAGTGCATCGATCAGGCCTTTGAACAGCTGTGGTAAGAACATTCAGATTTCAGGTTGGAAGCCCTCACTAGTTTGAAGATTAGCTCAATTATAAACCCAATATTAAACTTAAAAACAGCTTGTTTAAAATGAGTTGAAACAACACAATTCTTAGTTTTTTTGAGGTGAACAACTTAATTTAATTTGTAAAATGATTAAGTTAACTTTTGGGACAACATGAAGTGTTAGGACAATGGTTTGTGTTCAGACAACATGAAGAATTGGTGTGGAACCCAGAATTTTATACAGTGTACACTCAAAAACTACTTTAAGGTACGGTACTTTAAACCCCTGCTACCCCTTCAGGTGGTGGGCCTGCAGGAAAATGGTCCCACGTCTCTTCTTTGGACTAAGCTCTCACCAGGGAGCTCGAGGGTTCTTGGGAGTATGCCCAACCAGTCCACATGTGTCTTGTGGACTTGGAGAAGGCATTCAATTGTGTCCCTCGTGGCATTCTGTGGAAGGGACTCTGGGGTCAAAGGCACTCTGTTACCGGCTGTCTCGTCCCTGTATGAACAGACTAGTTTGGTTCACATTGCCGGCAATAAGTCAAACCTGTTTCCAGTGCATGTTGAACTCCGGCAGGGCTGCCCTTTATCACCAATTCTGTTTATAATTTTTATGGACAGAATTTCAAAGTGCAGCCTTGGGCTAGAAGGGGTCTGGTTTGGGGACCACAGTATTTCATCTCTGTTATTCGCAGACTATGTTGTTCTGTTGGCTTCATTGAAAATGGAGCTTCAGCATGCACTGGGGCGGTTTGCTGCAGAGTGTGACTCGGCTGGGATGAAAATCAGCACCTCCAAGTTCGAGGCCATGGTACTCCATTGGAAAAAGGTGTTTTGCCATCTCCAGGTAGGAGGAAAGTCCGTACCCCAGGTGGAGTTCAAGTATCTTGGGGTTTTCTTCACGAGTAAGGGAAGGATGGAATGTGAGATTGAGAGGCGGATTGGTGCAGCGGCAGTAGTGATGCGGTCAATGTACCGGTTCGTTGTGGTAAAGAAGGAGCTGAGCCGAATGGCAAAGCTCTCAATTTACCTTTCAATCTACATTCCTACTCTCACCTATGGTCATCAGTTTTGGGTCATGACCGAAAGGACAAGATCTCGGATACAAGCGGCCAAATTTAGTTTCCTTCGCAGGGTGGCAGGGAGCACCCTTATAGATAGGGTGAGGAGCTCTGTCACCCGGGAGGAGTTCGAGTAGAGCCGCTGCTCCTCCACATTGAGAGAAGTCAGCTGAGGTGGCTCAGGCATCTGTTTAGAATGCCTAGGTAGGTGTCCCAGGCATGTCCCTTCCTCAGGGAAGAGCCAGAACACGCTGAAGGGACTATGTTTCTCGGCTGGCCTGGCAATGCCTCGGGAACACCCCTGGAGAAGCTGGACGAAGTGTCTGGGGAGAGGGAAGTCTGGGGTTCTCTCCTGAGACTGCTGCCTTCACGACGCGGCCCTGGTAAAGCGGTTGAAAATGAATGAATGAATGAATGAATGAATGAATGAATGAATGAATGAATGATTAAGTTAACTTTGTTTTAACAATTTTGCTTTAACAAAATTTTAGCAATTTAATTAATTTGTGTTGAGACAATATAAAGGATTTATGTGAAACCCAGCATTTTTTACAGTGTACTTGACCTTTGACTGTTGAAATATGATGAAAATAAGCTTGTTGCTAATCTCAGCAGATCTTCTCAGTCGTCTACAGGAAGCTCGGCAACAGCTGACCATTGACCTTCAGGATAAAATAGAGGCCCTCGATGTGGATATGTCATGCTTATCTCTTACTATACAATCACCTGAGATCTCACTGAAGCCTAACCCTACAAGAGTGCCCCCTGGGTGAGTTTATGAGTAAACTATAAGCAAACATGCTATCTTTGCTTAATATTGTTTAAAAAAAAACAACAACAATAAACAAGTTATTTATCTGGGATTTTGTCGTCTTTTTTTGCAGTTCCACCAATCCCCAGCAGTGGGAGCAGTTCAGCCGGTACAATATTAGCCGGGCAAGGGAAGAGATGCAGGTCTCAGTGCAGATAAGAGAAAATAACAGCATCACAAGAGCACAGGTGCAAGACCTGGCCTACAGATTTAAATTCAACATGTTTACGCATTTTAAAGCTCAGTTTGAAGGAACTTTTAGGTTAGAACCAGTGTTGGGTGTTATTAGTTACAAAGTAGTTACTAGTCACTGTAATTAAATTACTCATCCATTGAAAAATATAAGCAGTGGTCATTTTTAGGGTCAGTGAGTTGAAGTTACTTATATACTTGCCTTTTAATTGCTATAAATAAAATCAATGGTTCTGTAAAATTAGAGAAGCCAATAATTTAGTTGCTTTTGTTATTTTTCTTTGTTGTTTGTGTATTTTGCACAATTTTTTTTAACAATTGTTTTACATTTGTCATTTGACCCTGCTTAGGAAACATTAAACTGATTATTCAGTGAGAGTATATGCTTTATATGGAATATGATTTTTTCGTTTTGATACATATAGTTTACTTTTCTTTTTTGCAATGTAATCCTGTTTGTTAACTGTCACGATTGTTATTAAAAAGCATGACTCAAATGTCAAACATTGAGACTTACAGGGATTTTAAGTAGTTTTGAGTCAAATAATTAAAATCCTTTTTGAGTAATTAAAGTGCTTAGCAGACATAGTAATTTAAATACAACTTTAATGATGTAATTATGGTTGAAAGACTGTAACAGGGTATATAAACTATGTGGTGTTCATCCACTATGCTTTTTCGTTCTTAGGTGCAGAATGAACTGGAAGCCCAACGAATGTCGGTGGAGTTTGCGCTCCGTAAGCGAACTCACCACGAGGAACAAGCCCATCATGATATGCAATGGCAGCTGAAAACGGTAAGGTTTCATCCTAATTCTGTTCCTCATTTTTAGATTTTTTTGGTGGTCCTGAATGTGCAGTGAAGCATAGGACATCTTGTAAAAGTGTACAAACTCAAACAAAGTGCCTGACAAAATATAGTTCATTTACTCATCCTTCCTTCTTCTCCTGAACACATTGAGATATACTGAAGAATCTTTGGTTTCGAAAATGATTTCGAAAAAAAAATTCTTTTTTTAATCATTTTTCACAACATCTTGACATTTTTTTATCCAACTGAAGAAATTCATAAATGTTTAGAACCACTTGAGTGTGAGTAAATGAGGATTTGTATGTATTTTGGGGTGCACAATCCCTATAATAATAAAGTATAAAAAATGTTCATACACAAGTAAAATGAAATAAATATGGGTTAACTTGTCATTATTCCCAAATAAACCCAAACGGGGTGATCAAGTGAGGCATAATAATTTAATATTAGACTGAAAGGGGTTAATTTGGAATGATGACCAGGTTACAGCTAAATAATCCCTATTATGACTTCCCACAAAATAATAAAATAATAATAATAATAAATCAATACATAGACATTTGTTTGAGTGCACACTATTTGATAGACAGACATGAGCTTACAAATTTGTTGTTTGGGATCATAAACAGTAACTGGCCACTTTATTAGGTACAACTTACTAACACTGAAATTGATCCACTTTTGCCTTCAAAACTGCCATAACTATTTATGGCATGGATTCCACAAGATGCTGGAAACATTTCTCAGAGATATTGGTCCATATTACCATGATATCACACAGTTACTGTAGATTTATCATCTTCTAATCAATGCTGTCTTGTTCATCCAGTAGGTGCAGATTTATTTGGATTGAGATCTGGTGACTGTGGAGGCCATACTGTATGCCTATAGTGAACTCATTGTTTCGTTCAAGTATAGCAAGTTTGAAACAACTGGTTATTTTTGACTGTGCAATATAATGGGTACATTGTAGTCATAAAGAGAAGGACATGGTCAGCAACAATACTCAGGTTGGCTGTAACATTTTAAGGTCCCATGAAGTGCTTTTTTTCAGTGTTTGATGTAATCTCAGCTGAAAAATGAAGAGATTATGGGACATATGTAGCTCCTCCCTTTTAAAAAAACAGCCAATTGTGTTTCTTTTATTAAAGTTCTGCCAGTGAGAGTGGCTGAGATCAAGTGCCTCAAATGAAAAGTAAATGAGAAGTGTCTTGAAAGAGGCTACTAGAAAGCATCTGATTGGTTAAGAATTAATGAAAAGTTAACGTATGAGGTGATGTGAAAACAATCATTTATCAATTTAGGTGGAAGTAACAAACTGCAAGCTTTGCATATATATATATATATATATATATATATATATATATATATATATATATATATATATATATATATATATATATATATATATATATATATATATATATATATATTTTTTTTTTTTTTTTTTACATTTTCTAAACGCAAATTTTGTGACTGTTTTGGAGCACACTAGCTAATAGATGTCCTTAAAACTGTCAGACCGAATCTAAAGAAAAAAAAAATGATTTTAATTTCACAGGACCTTTAAACTTTGCTCAGTTAAATCTAAGAGGCCAAAAGTGTGACATAAACACCCCCACACCATTACACCAGCATCAGCAGCCTGAAGCAGTGATATAAGACAGGAAGGGTTCATGCTTTTATGTTGTTTATGGAAATTCTGACTCATCCATATGAACTGTGATGTAAAAATTCTGACTCTCCACCTGTCCAGACAACCTTTGTCCAGTTACAGTTTTCCAATAGAGTAGCTCCTGGTGTGTTCTTCTGCTGCTGTTGCTCATGAATCTCATGATGTCTATTCAGGAATGCTCTTCTGCTTATATTGGTGCAACAAATAGTTATTTGTGTTACTCTTAACCTTTTTTTTTTTACCAATCCTAACACTTTAGCAATTCTCCTCTCTCCTTTGGCATCAACAAGAGAACTATCAACCCAGAGAACTACCAATGTTATCTCACAGCAAGTCATAACTTTTTGATTCAGTGGCTAATTCGAATGAATTCGTACAATCTCATTTGTACAGTTTAGTACAATTTGCTTACCCTCCAATGATGGTTGGATTTAGAGGTGGGGTTGGCTGCCACGCCTACTTTTTTAAAATCGTACATTTTCGTATGACTGAACTTGTAAGAATTTGTACGAATTAGCCACTAAACTAAACTGATGAAACGCAAAATACATTAGTTTCCTCATGAGATGAGGCTGGAACTACTGCTCATTGGATATTTTCCCTTGTTCTGTCCATTCTATGGTAAATCTAGAGATCATTGTGTGTGAAAATCCCAGTAGATCAGTAGTTTCTGACGTAAACAAGACCAGCCAATCTGGTACCAACAACCATGGTAACTTTCTAAGTCATTTACATCACTTTTCTACCACATTGCAATGGTCAGTTTTATAGTCTTGAGCATGGGTGTAGAAACATGTGCTTGGAGGGCCTATGCTTCAACTAATTGTAAGATGAATTTAGAGAACAGTGGACCTGCAAAGTAGGATTTGTCACCCAATATCTAGCGCCAATGTGATTGGCTGATTAGATATTTCCATTAATAAGCAATGAAAGTTGTTTTTAATAAGAGTGGTGTTCATTATAATGCAGTGTAGGTCATTGTTCAAAATATCTGCCAATCAGAATCAAGAATTCCAGTGCGTTGTGAGATAATGGATTAATAGAATGTTTATTTATTTGTTGATATTTCGATATGTGGGCTCATATGTTTCAGACTCAAGATGAGATTGCTGAGCTGGAGAAGGATATCATTGGCCTGGAGGAGGACCTGCAGGCTAAGACAGCGCCTCTAAAGCTGGTCCACACCCGTCTGGAGAACAGGATAAAGAGACCTGGCATGGACTTGTGCCGAGATGAGGTAACATCACAACCAGTTGGTTGGTTACAGTACCTTACACAGTGGTTTGGTCAAATTCTGGAAATTTGGCATGCAAAAAAAGGCAATGTCTATTGACAACAGTGTTGCGATGTATGATATAAACTAAATACACACAAACTACTTTCAAACCAAACAGATAATCTTTCAGCCTCACATGAGATTCCTGATTGAATGGCTTCTGAACCATCTTTTAACTGTGCTCAACTTGTTAAATCCAGTTAATTGTGTGATTGGACTGTACATGTATTTAGGTTTGTAATGCTTCATGTTAATCATGTAAATGATTGACTGTCAATATGCAGTTTGTCTTTCATTATATAAAATATCTACAAAAGTTCTTATTCACAATAATGTTGATTTGGTATGCATAAAAACAGCGGTAACAGGGGTTGCAGTACAGATGTTGCCATAACTCAGAATTATTGTACAGTATTCAGTATCTGAGGCTCTGATAAATATCTGATGTAACAGTTTAGATGGCCTGAAAAATTTAATCCATTCCACATTTGAATTCTGAATAAATAAATATATATATATATAATGGACAACACGTGACGCAGTGGGTAGCGCTATCGCCTCACAGTAAGAAGGTAGCTGGTTCGACCGTCTGTGTGGAGTTTGCATGTTCTCCCTGTGTTCTCATGGGTTTTCTCCGGGTGCTCCGGTTTCCCACACAGTCTTAAGACATGGCTATAAGTAGATTGGGTTAAGCTAAACTGTCCATAGTATATGTGTGTATCTCCTGGTCCTCCAGGTTGGGGGTTTAGCGTTGGGCTAACAAACCACCTCATAAAAGCTAGATGTACGAAACACCAATATGGTGTTAAATATATATATATATATATATATATATATATATATATATATATATATATATATATATATATATATATATATATATATATATATATATATACATACAGTATATATAACTTTTGATATAAAATGGCCCTGGGAGTAAGCAAGTAAGTAATATATATATAAAATATTCTACATACACTCATCTCCCAAGTTCATTCACAATGATATGCTATTGTCCCTGTACTGTGTATGTGTTAAGATGTAAGACACTTTGAGATGTGACTTTCCTTTGATAGCATTTTAAAAATATATATATATATTTGTTGCCTAAAAATGCCATCTCAAAAAATTGTTTTGAATTATTGTGGACATGGCCTACGATACACATATTAGCAATAATGGCATGACCTTTGTTCTAGTTTACTCATATCACTCACTGAAAAGCAAACATAATCCATCTTAATCTGCTGTGTTTTGACTGGCTATCTCAACATATTTCACCCAGGTACAGTTTGGATTGGTGGATGAAGCCAAGCACCTGGAAGCCACTATTCTGGCACTGAAACAGAAGCTAGCACAGGCCCAGTGAGTCAACTGTTTTATCTCAATTCCTCCTCTATATATATTGCAAAGGCAATCTGACATGGGAACACAATTTGCTACCATGACCAGGCACTCTCTGCAGTCTCTGAAGCAGCATGAAGCTCAGATGATGGAAGAACTGTCTCGTAAACAGGATGCCTTGTCGCTGGAGCAGCGCAGCAACCAGACCCGGCAGCGCTTGACTCTGGGGGGCACGACTGAGGGTCTGCCTTCAGCTGTTGTGCCCCTTGCCAACTCTAGTGGCAGACACAAGCTGGTCCTTGCTTGAGTTGATTCCCTGATTCTTACTTCTGAGGTTATATTTACAAGGGGTGTGACGAGACGCTTACTCCACAAGACGAGACGAGACACGAGATTGGGTTCACGAGAACTAGACGAGATTTTTTATACAATTTTTTTGCAATCCTCCATGAAATATATTTTATTTAACTGAAAAAAAAAATCACAAAATGCTAAACTATTTAGGTGTTTTTTAAAATCAACTTGTAATGATTTTACTTCAATTTTATTAAATTCTATGCTGTAAAGGGCATGCAAACACTGCAAACTATTTTGCTTACATATGAATGGAAAATAGTATTTATATGTAACAAAATAGGGTTTATGCCAAGCTAGTGTTTTTCCCATACTGATAAACTTCCGGTGACCTGTTATTGTGAACTTTTTTCCATTTTATACGGTTCCTTTTACAGCATCGATGTTGTAATGTAATTAAAATACATTCAGTTAAAAAAACGTTGCCATTTATTTAGTTGCTCAAGCGTAAAACGAGACAAAAAGTGGTTAACGCGCCCGTCAGAATCGGCAGGCTAGCGCAGAAGCTCCATTGAATATACTGGGGTAAAATAAATGCTCAAATTAAAAGACATGACAGGGGGAAATGTAATTTAATGCAGTGCTTCTTGTACAGTCTGAGACCCACTTTATATCGGATATCACTCTAATTTTTTAAGAAAACAGACTTTAAACGCGCCGGTTTTTGCATTGGCGTTCAATTCGCCGGAAGTGCTTAACTCAGGTTACTGGCAAATTAAAAGTCCTATTAGCATGCTTCGGCATATACCCTTATACTTGTTGTAGCAGCCTTGATTTTTGGACATGGCAATTTTTGAACTCCAGTGAAAAAATTGGTTACGTCACACCCAATGGGGTTCAAATCCAATCCAATCCTGCCTCCAATAGTCAGTGCTAATTTCACCCTACCCTCATGCTTCATCATAACATCACAACTCACAACTCTTTTCACCTCAACGAGCAATCTTGATGTAATTTAGTATCATAGCCCAAAATCTCATCACACCCCTAATATTTACTATGGTTCGATACAGTTTAGCGCGTGAGATCCAATCATTCAAAGGAATCCAACCCAGGCACAATACCTACAGCTAAATACATTTCTGGGGTCTCATGTATCAATGCTGCATACGCACAAAAACTTTGCGCACGCCAGATTTCACGCTCACGTTTGGATTTACTAACGATGAAATGAACGTGTGAATGTGCGTTGGTGCACGCCAACTTCATGTATGGTGTACGTGCATTTCTTGTGTGTGTTTGTTTTATTTCCATTGGCGACTCCTTGAAGCAATTGTGTTAAATTGCACACTACAAAGTATCTTTGAGCCTTGCAATGGCAGATGTATGGGACAGGATCATCCGCATGTCTAGCAGGTATATAAGGTTTCCACACCATGCAGTTGACCAGCCAAACATTAAAGCGCAATTTGCTGCGATCGCCGGTTTTCCCATTTAATCAGAGCGATCGACTGCACGCACGTTGCTATAAAGGCACCATCTGAAGACAAATTTGCATACGTGAATCAGAAACATTTCCATTCAATAAATGTGCAAATAAAATATGATGCTCAAATGCCTTATTGGACGTCAAAATAACATTGTCCTTAGACACTGGCTGGTCACCTGACGTCATGAACTAAATCTAACCTAATATTAACGCCTTATGATGTTGTGTGCCTGCTGGGTAAATATGATACAGAATGGACAAAATCTTTAATGTATGAGGGGTGAAAACAACCCTCCCTAATAGTTTAAAAACATCTAGATTCTGTGGAAATGAAAGACTTGGCAACCCTGGTCCAATGGCTTGTTACAAATTTTCACAACATTTTGACGTCAGACAGATGATCATATTTACACAGGACAGTTAATGACGGCAACTTGGTATTTATCAGCTTGGTCAGGTGAGTTAATGAGGAAGTAGGTAAAATAAGATTACATTTGCCAGACACTTATCCAATGCAGCTTACAGCACGTTTACAGTATTTGAGTTCCCTGGGAATTGGAGTTGCCAGCACCAGAATTTTCAATTTGAGCTACAAAAATGGGCAGTTTAATCGGTAAGATTTATTACTAAAAGAAAGCAAATAAATTTGTTCCTTGATCATTAATTTAATATAAATAAATCTAGTTCTTCTTTAAATTACATAAGTATTTTCCTGATTCCAGTATTTTGCTAATTTCAGTTTTATCTTGAGGCTGGTATCGACATAAATATGCAATTTTCAAAATCGTATATTTTAAAAAATAAGTTAAACATTGATTTGATTTTCCAAACTGTATTTAAGCAAACATCTCAAATATAAAGACACATTTGCAGGTTTAAATAGTTCTATAATGAGTGTTGTCTTTGTTTATGGCGTATTTCGCTTGCGAGTGTTCTATTGTTACTTTTTTGTTTTGTTTGTTTTCTCAGTCTTTTCCAACAACAATGTTAATCCATCGGTCAACATATTCTTCAGTTATGTGTAGGAGAGGAAGCTAATGTCATATGAACCGCTCTATTTAGGCTGGACTTTGACTCTCTGATGCACAAGATAAAAGAATAGGGAACACAAAAATACGCACATCCATTCATTGGAGAGGGTTTATACAGCTACACTAATGCTTCTAAATGGAACTATTTGCGTCTATGGGAAATAACAAGAAAGGTGCTTCCCGATGAGGTTAAATGCATGGCAAATGTTACAGGAGTCAATTCACAATATGGTTAGTCAAATTTTGTTAAACAGTACAGTCAGATTCCATTTAATGCCATTGTATAAAGACTTGATTTAGTAATTTTTTGATGTTTTGCTAGGCTTTTTGTTATTTTGTTATCCTGAAATTGGTTGCTGAAGTTTCTGTTCTTGTTTTAGTAATCTGTGTATTTAAAATGAATCTTGTGTGGTTTAAAGTTCTTGATTTGAGCTGATATGTTTGGCAGATATTTAATAAAGGTATTTACAACCTACTGAATTCACTGTTTTAATAAACTACCTGACAAAAGTCTTGTCGCCTATCCAAGTTTATGGAACAATAAGCAATAACTTGACTTCTAGTTGGTCATGTGGTACCAGAAGTGGCACATAACAAAAGCAAAGGCCTCTAGATCAGTGGTCCTCAATCAATTAATTGGTACCGGGCTGCACAAGAAATCATTAATTATTTCCGTTTTATTTATTATCAAGTCTGAACAATCTATTATTTTGAAAAGTCTTTTATTTTGAAAAGGGACAGTTTTCTCTCACTTACATCTCGGTCACTTGAGCACCCAAGTTTAACTAACAAGCAGCAAAATGAGTAACGAACAGACATCTTCGGAAAGTTCTTTGCTAAGGATAAAAGGCCCAGCCAAGGATCCGTGAACTGCAAAGGAATAGATCTAAAACCCATTTGTCAACAAATCAGGTGAATCCACCATGTCTGTGCAAGAAGATAAACTGATGGAGATCACAAATGACGACGGGCTTTTAGGGGCCGTTAGCATATTTTATCTTTTCTTTTCTTTTCTTTTCTTTTCTTTTCTTTTCTTTTCTTTTCTTTTCTTTTCTAGAGTTTGCATAAGTTTGTTGCTTCCAATGAAGGTGTGCGCATGAGCGGCGTGAAGCACCAGAAGCACAGTTGAAAGAATCCAATGAGCGCATCACAAGTCACATAATAAGAACTGACCGATCAGCTTCATACTTTGTATGGAATATACACATTTCGGTAGACTAATTATCTCAGACAAACACAGAACACCCAAACACCCAGTGCTTTGTCATTTTCTCGATAAATAAAACTTGTATCAGAATTACAGCATGTTTTGTCACCTTGTCATCCTCTGAGAAAACGCTCGATGGTCATCTAGTAATCCACTCTGCCATCCACTCTGCAGATCTCTTGCATACCCTCCTATACTGAATGTAACCCCAAACCATCATTTTTCCTTCACCAAACTTGACTGATTTCTCTGAGAATCTTGGGTCCATGCAGGTTCCAACAGGTCTTCTGCAGTATTTGTGATGATTGGAATGCAGTTCGACAGATGATTCATCTGAAAAATCGACCTTCTGCTACTTTTCCAAATAATCAACTAAAAGTCAAATTATTATTTGCTGCTCTTACAACTGGGATTGACGGCAAGACTTTTGTCAGGTGTTGTTTGTTTCATACATTTCTTTTTAATACATTCCTTGGGATTTTCTTTTCTTTTAAATCTGATGTACTCTATAATTTAGATTTCACTTAAATAACAGAAAGATTTTACATTTATTAGGGTTAAATCTAGAGAATATATATATATATATATATATACATATATATATATATATATATATATATATATATATATATATATATATATATATATATATATATATATATATATATAAGAGCTAAAAATAAAGCCTAAAAATAAGCCTATAAAAGAGCCAAAAATTTAATTTCCCAATTTACTAACACTCATATGGTTCTACATTTGTATACATTTCTTTTTTCCGTTGAAAACAAAATAATATACTCTGAAGAATGTTAGAAAAAAGCATCCATCGGAACCAAAACACTAATGCAAATCAATAGCAGCTGCTTTCCAACATGCTACAGAATATCTTCCTTTGTGTTCATCAACAGAAAGTCAACAAGTTTGGAACAAGTGGAGGATGTGTAAAATATGGTAGAATTTTTGGGTGAACTAGCTGTTTAATAGATATGTAGTTAACCAGATCGTGGTTAATAAACAAACATTGAGTTAATTCACTGTAATGTATGCCATTACCAAACGACATCCCCAAACAGTCTCCATGTGAGTTTACAGCTTAATGGTTTACCTGTGTATAGTTCATTTGAAGTGACACAATCATGGCTGGATGGGCTCCGCTTCCTGCAAAGCCCAATTATTCTGAATCATTTCACTAAAGGGTCCTGATCTTGCCGTTTGCGCTAAGGGCAAATAAGGCAACATGAGACCATATAAATGACATCTTGGTGCATTAAGTACCCATCCCCTTACCTCATATCAGACCAATTCAAGCTCTTAGATACACTAAACACCCATGTAACACCCCTCACACGCCCCCTTTTTTCCCCGCCTACCAAATAAAATATAACTACCATCCAAACACAAACTTCTTCATCATCTTGGTGTATCTTTCCTCATGCAGATTGGTGAGTGTTCAACACTTGACTTTGATTCTGCTACTCTTCCAGGCGAAATAACATTGGGATCCTGTAAAAAAGGGAATATCTGATGTTTATTAGTTGACTACAAATCTACAAAATGGAGCTGTCTGCATCCAGCTATGTATCAATGTTGGTCTACATCTTCACCTTCTTGCTTGGACTTCCCGGCAACCTCCTGGTTCTCTTCGTGTACATCCGGAAGGCTCGAAAACATGGCGCAACTCCAAATGTAGTCTACGCTCTTAACCTGTGCGTGGCAAATCTCGCTCTAGTGTTGTGGATGCCGGTCAAAGTGGCTGAGACGGTGCTCCAAGGTTGGGAGCTTCCAGCTTTGGTTTGTCCCGTTTACAGTTTCTTTCTGTTTTCGTCAGTCTACGGGAGCAGTTTGATCCTCACTGCAGTCGTTGTGGGCCGCTACCTGAGCATTGCATTTCCCATCACTTACAAGATCTACCGCAGGGCACGGACTTCTTGCCTGGTCAGCGCCGTCTTGTGGGCTCTAGTGTTTTTGCACTTGGGTTTTGCTGTTCTTGCTGAAGGAGGAGGACATTTTGTGTCTTTATCAGAGCAGAATGTGTCTGCTTGCTATGAAAACTTCACCAAGGAGCAGTTGGATGTGTTGGTGCCATTGCGCCTGGAGATGGCGCTGCTGCTTTTCCTGCTGCCGCTTGTTTTGTCAGCATTTTGCACGCTGCGTTGCCTTGTCCTTGTTAGACACTCGTCTTTGCCCTCTTGTGGGAAAAAAAGAGTGTTAGCCATTGCCCTCTCCACTTTAATAGTGTTTGTGGTTTGCTATGGACCCTACAATGTCTCCCACATAGTGGGTTTTGTGTTGTACACTAATGTTGAGTGGAGAAGTGAAGCCATGCTTACCAGCTCCTGCAATATCTTTCTTGAACCTGTGGTCATGCTGATGCTTTCTCCGTGGACGCCAAGGGATCTGCTGGACAGATTGTGTCACAGGCGAAGAGACGCTTCACGCAAGTGGTGGGATCAGAATTACAGGGTTTCCAGGAACCCGCAAACAACAACCACACAGGTGGCGTCAATAATAAGCCATAGAGAATCTGAAAAAGCGAGAGCAAACACAACAGACTAGTCAATAATTGTGACCTGATTAGGGTACAGCAAGACACTAATGGAACAAAGACTTTGAACATGGATTTTTATTGTATTTTCTAACTGAGAGAACAGAGATTTGTTTCCCTTTCTTCGAAGAAACCTTTTGAGTGTTGAGAATTTGTGGTCATCATTAAAGATATTGGATGAAAAAGCTCTTATAACTTTATGTTCCTTTAAGAACTTGGACATTTTAGGGTAACAGATGTTACTGTTGACACTGTAAAAAGTAAAAACTTAAACTAATTACCAGTATTGGTGAAGCTACACTGATGCTACTCTACGACCTGGTGGCTAAAGGGGTTAGCATGGTTGCCTCACAATCGCTATAATATGTTATTGTAGAATGTGATCTTGTAAGACGGCAACATGCTGCTTCAGACCATAGCAGATTCACTAAATAAAATGAAGCTATTGTTGAGTTATTCTGCTACTTGCTGGAAAAAGTAGCTATGGAAAAGCTACATTGTATCGTAGCTGAGCTACAGTCAAGTTACTGAAAAAATGGTAGCTGATTTACTTGTAACTAACTTTTTACACCTAAACACTTCGTCCCCTTAGAATTATAAGGTCCTATCTGACATTTTTGTCAAAACTTTACTTTACTTTACTTTATTGACATATTCTTATTAAATGACAACTTATTTACATTATGGGATGTTTTTTTTTATAAGTTGTTTACATTTTAAGACTTTTTATTTAAAAAACAAATGTTACACATACTGTTTACTATATGGATTGCAAAAACTTTATCATTATCTCAAAGCTCATTATCTCAAAAATATTCAGAACGCAGACAGAATCTTAGAATTTCAAGGTGACGACTTTATTATAAATATATTTATTCAGCTTTTAATTTAAATCTAGTCAAACATACATATAAACATACATATAGGTTAAACATACATATAGCGCAACTGCGCTCATGGCGAAACGAGTTCGACTTGCAGTACTTTGTGATCCCAGTCCGCTCTCTACCCCAGGTTTTTCAATAGTATCTGGATGCAGCCTTTATAATGCAAGCTGAGATTGCATCACTCAGTGATGCAATGTCAGACACAATGCACTCAAACGAAGTTAGTGACGTCAAAGATTAACATGTACTCACTATTTACTCTTCTTTAAGAGGTTCTACCTTTTAAAAAACAATTTTCAAGAACACAAAAGAAGATATTTTAAAGAATGTTCAAAACCTGAAACTAATGACATCCATGATAGGAAAAACAAATACCATGGAAGTTACGGGTTTTCCAAATTTTCCAAAATAGCCTCATTTGTCTTCAACAGAGGAAATAAACAGGTTCAATAGTGTCTGGTTGCAGACTTGCACATGCACTCTAATGCACCATTGGTGAACTACTCGTTTAATAAATTTGGGTTGCACATTAAACTTTTCTCTAACTGCTTCTTTGCTTCTGTATTATATGCTTGCTTTGTGTGTGTGCGTCTGTTTGATTTTAACCAAAATATAAGCTATAGTGGGCGTCACGGTGGCGCAGTGGGTAGCACAATCGCCTCACAGCAAGAAGGTCACTGGTTCGAGCCCCAGCTGGGTCAGTTGGCATTTTCTGGGTGGAGTTTGTATGTTCTCCCTGTGTTTGTGTGAATTTCCTCCTGGTGCTCCGGTTCCCCCCACAGTCCAAAGACATGTGGTGTAGGTGAATTGGTTAGGCTAAATTGTTTGTTAGTGTTTGTGTGTGAATAAGAGTTTATGGGTGTTTCCCAGGATTGGATTGCAGATGGAAGAGCATCCACTATGTAAAACATATGCTGGATTAGTTGTCGGTTCATACTGCTGTGGTGACCCCTGATTAATAAAGGGTCTAAGCCAAGAAAAAAATAAAGCAGTGAATGAATGAATAAGCTATAGTAAAAATGTAAAATAGCAACATCTAGTGGTTCTTTTAAACAAAGGAAGATTTTCATGTGACGAGGTTGTATGAAGACTAATACTTTTTAACCATGTACTTAATTTGTAACTGTTCTTATACTGTAATACTGTTGATTCTGCTATAATGTGTTGTGAATGTGCATGCCCATTTAACAGGGGCATTGTGTTGTAAATATTATTAAATTGCTCTCACATTCTCTGGGATTATTTTGCTTTCTTTTTGTGTATGGAATTATTTAAATGGTTAATTAATTGCTAATTGTTGCAACATGAAAATGTAATATTATTAAATATATTTATGTAAAATATATCAAGGGATTTTGTTTGCAGATTCACACAAGATCAATTCGAAGACCATGTCCAGAATTTCTCGATATCCTTAATGTCATTTATCTACTTTCATAAATTTCCAGGCTTTATTCCTAGACCAGCAAATTAAATAAACAAATAAATAAATGGTGCTCTGTTTTCACATTACAAATTACCCCAACAAAAACCAACATAGCGCTGACGGCAATTCGTCACTGTTTTATATTTAGTGGGTAAGAGAATTTAGTACGATTTCATTCATATACAATTTCATTAGGCTACACACATCCCGCAAATGAGGGGTAGGCGGCTTTGGGGTGGGGTTTGAGGGCACACTTAATTTAAAATCGTACTATTTCAAACAAATAAAGTCGTATGCATTCGTACGAATAGGCCACTTTTCTGAAAATAGATAAAAATAGGTTTCCTCGTGCGATCGGGAAGTTTCTGGTTGGTAAAGGCACTTTGAATGAACGATGCGAGAGCTGATAAACACACATGTAATACAATCATGTTTAAAATAAGATGGAAGGCTCAGACGTAGCCTGAAGAGTTTTGGTAAGTAGTAGCAGCCTGTCTTGCTGTCTTGTTTGAAAATGTGTTGGAATACACCTGTTTAAAGCTCGTTATGTAGGCTACCTCGCTCGTAATGTACATGCACTGGAAGAAATGCTCATTGGAATTACTACATTTTTTTAAGGTAAGTGGTTGCATACAATATATATGGGCTAAATTTAAACAAACAACTTGCTAAAAAATTACTAAATGTGTTTGATTAAACTCTGTTTTAAATTGTTTGCAACCAGTTACCATCCTTTTTTTTTTGTAAATGTAATGAATCATTATTTTTCAGTGAGTTCAGCCTGATTGACAACATTTACCATTATTTCACTGAATATATATATATATATATATATATATATATATATATATATATATATATATATATATATATATATATAATATTATATACACACACATGTAATACAATCATGTTTAAAATAAGATGGAAGGCTCAGACATAGCCTGAAGAGTTTTGGTAAGTACTAGCAGCCTGTCTTGCTGTCTTGTTTTCTTGTTTGAAAATGTGTTGGAATACACCCTAAAGTTGTATTGTTAAAGTTGTTGGCATACACCTTATATATATATATATTTAAATATGTATATATATATATATATATATATATATATATATATATATATATATATATATATATATATATATATATATATATATATTTAAATATTCATCGAAATATATATTTAAGGATGCTTTTTTTTTTTCCTTTATCTCATCCTAAATAAGATACATAAACCTGATTATAAATATCCATGCACGTTATCATTAAAATTCATCCAGTTTCTTTTATATTTTAGATATAGGCCAATTCAATAGTTTTGTGTATTTTAAACAGTATGTTCTTTAATTGCTCTCAGTAGTTTAACCCCAGATGATCAAACAAATGCTGCTGCTTTAAAACCTGTATGGTTTCAGTTAAAAAAGTAACAGCAACTAACTAATATTAACAGTAAGTGAACTAATATTAAGTAACTTTATAAACCTTTTGTTTCTAATGTACTGTCGCTCCTCTTGATTTAAGTGATTTACACTAGTCTTAGATGAGCTAACAATGGTATTATGCTCTCTCTGTGCATGTCTATGTTTTTGTAACATTAGCTATAAGCAAATTAGTAGACTTGAGTGTTGAAACATCATGAAAAAAATAGAAACAAACAGTGGCTCACTCCAAAACATATTTTCATAACATGACAGAATGCAAATCATACTAGTTTGCTGCACCCAAGCGGAGGCCGGACTGTCTTACAGAACTGCAAAGCCATTGATTTTATCAAGACTGATAACAAAGAAATAGTATTTGGTGAGTTCCAAATTCAAATTCTGCTGGCAAATACTGAAACACTTCTGATAATGACAATAAAAAATGTGTGTATTGCAGTTGGTGTCTTGGGAAGAACCTGCAGGACGGAATGTCAGAAGACTGTGTTTGTGAGGCGTTTCTCACAATATACATCATCACGTTCTTAATTGGTTTTCCTGGTACTGTGCTTGCATTGTGCTCATGCATTCGCAAAATTGCCAGCAAACCAATCCCCATTGACTTATTCATGTTGAATCTCGCCATTTCTGACCTCATCTTCCTCTCCTTCCTGCCCTTCAAAATGAAAGAGGCTGCAGATCAGATGATCTGGAACATGCCTCAAATCCTCTGCCAACTCAGTCTCTTCATGTTCTTTCTTCCTTTCTATTCTAGCGTCCTATTCCTGACAGCGATTAGCATTGAGCGCTATGTGTGTGTAGCATTTCCAACCAAGTATAAAAATCCAAAAAGAATAATTTATACAATAATCACATGTGTTGCCATTTGGGTGACTGTTGTGGGATATTCAATACTTCCGTACAAGGTGACATTTACAGATTCTCATGTAGCGGACAACACTACTAAGGTGTCATTTACAGATTCTCTTGTAGCGGACAACACTACTAATCAGCGCACTCTGGTGGCGGAACCTCAGAGATGTTACAGTAAATTTACAAAAGAGCAGCTCAAGGAATTGCTCCCAATTCGGCTGAGTATAGCAGTGTTGTTTTTCTTTCTTCCCCTGCTTATTTGCTGCTTCTTTTATGTCAGTTTCATTCGTATTCTGACAAATTTGCATCTAATCAAACGGCAACGTAAACTCAGAGCTATTGGACTGGTTGTGGGGACGCTTCTTGTTTTCACCACTTGTTTCGCACCCTACAATGTTTCCCATTTAGTGGGCTTTATCAAAAAAGAAAGTCCTGCTTGGCGAATGAAAACTTTAATGCTGAGCACTTTAAACGTATGTTATGACCAGATTATATTTTTCTGTATCTCTAGGGAAATGAGAAAGGCGATCAAGGTTTGTGCAAAGAGCGTTTTTCAGTTTTGTGTCTATTTGAAGCAGTGTGTTGTTACTGCTGTAAACTTGAAAAATGGCTTGACCAAAATGACTTCTAATTAAGTTTATTAATCGTTTATTCTAATGTTTTGTTTCTTCCTATATACTAATTTAATTAAAATTCAACCTACTGTACATTAGTGACCTGAGAACAGGATAAAACAATATAGGAAGGGGGACTATACACCAATTATGTTATGTAAAAAGCAAGTTCCAGGAAGGCAAGTTGTAAACAATTTATTAAAGATATAAAACAACTCACTACATAATATTAAAATGCTGAAAGTTGTAGTCGTCTCTTTGATTTGTTTGATTAAATCAAAGAAATTTTTACCCCCTGCATAGTTTATATATTATCCATTCTCATTTGTTCTGAGTTGTTTTTATTCTTGTATATATTGTACAAAAGCTGAACTGTGTAGAAACTGACTGTAATATACTGTTTTTAGAAATATTTATTTCAGCTAATATCAGCTAAATTCACCTTATGTTTAAGAAATCAATACATTTGATTGTAGTTTTACTGTGTCATTATGTAAATAAGTTATTTTTTACAGGGTTATATCATGATTCAAATTAATAATTTTTGTGTGGTTGTTATTGTCAGGAGCGATGCTGGTGACAAAATCTATGCCAGGTCAATTGTAAAAAACATATATAATAAATTATGACACTTTTATGACACTTATTTTCTTGTCTGCTTAGTCTCGTTATTAATCCGGGGTTGCCACAGCGGAATGAACCGCCAATTTATCCAGCACATTTTTACGCAGCGGATGCCCTTCCAGCCGCAACCCATCTTTGGGAAACATCCACACACACATTCACACACACACACACTCATACACTACGGACAATTTAGCCTACCCAATTCACCTTTACTGCATGTCTTTGGACTGTGGGGGAAACTGGAGCACCTGGAGGAAATCCATGCGAATGCAGGGAGAATATGCAAACTCCTTATGAATACATATTTGATTTATATTTGTAATATTAATTATTATTTGGACTCTGATATTTTTTTCTATGGCCCACCTTTAAAGCAATCCTAAAGTGTTTACAAATTTGCAACATAGGCTTATGCTAAAAACGTAGCCCTATATACATTTCTGGAGATCGCGAATTATGTAGCCAGAGGAACGTATGGCTGCATTTTGTCTTTTAAACGAATGCTACATGGTGGTATAATGCCTTTCCTTTTTGCATTTACAAGCTGACCACTTACCTCTGTTTGAATGTCTTTTCTGCTCATTGTCCAGTGGCTTGCCGCGCATGATTTGAGACGCAGTGCGGAGTTGACCATGATGACGGGGTTTGAGACCGGCAAAGAATGGTTTCAGCAAGCAGGATAAAAACTAAAGCCAAAAAATAAAACAAACAAGTAAATAACAGGGTATGAATGTGGTAAAATCTAAAATACGTGGTGGAAATCAGGCTGTTTTTTTTTCTTGATTGCTTATTAAAACTCTGTCGGTTGGGTTCAGGGAAGGGGGTGGGCGCTGGTTAATCAGTGCTTTTTAAAACACTATTGGTTGGGTTTAGGAAAGGGAGTGGGTGGGGATTGGTTGGCAGGGCAATCAGTCAGTAAGTCAGTCAACAGCGGCCTCTGGTGGATTCTAGATTGAAAAGCAGGCATGAATGGCACTCGCCTGAGAAATTTGCAACAGGCTCATTCTGAAAACGCAGCCCTATATACATTTCTGGAGATCACAAATTATGAAGCCAGAAGTATGTATGGCTGCATTTTGTCTTTAAAACAAACACTACGGGGCAGTATGACGCCGTTCCTTTTCTCGCTTACCAGCTTTCGCGCTGTTACCAGTTTGTCCAGTAGCTTGCCATGTACATCAGCAGACTTGAGATGTAGAGAGGAGTTGACCACGACAATGGGATTTGGGTCCCACAAAGAACAGTTCCAGAAAGCAGGTTAAAAAAGAAGCCAATTTGTTTTGCCAATCTGAGAATGCGGTAAAATCTGAAAATGTGTTCAAAATCGGGGCGAGGACTTTTCTTAGTCAGGTAGTGGTTGGACGCTGGTTGATCGGTGCATTTTAAAACACTATCGGTTGGGTTTAGGGAAGAAGGAGTCAACCCGTCAATGATTAAGTCAGTCAGTCAACAGCAGCCTCTGGTGGATTTACGTGAGAATAGCAAATGCGAATGGCACTCGCGAGAGAAATTTGAGATCCCCAAAAGCATACACAGCACCCTCTGGCTAATTTGTGAAAACAAAAACTGCAAAAAAACGTAGCTCCTGGGGTGTTTTGGTGCTCTCCAGAAGTGTATATAGGGGTACGTAATCAGAATGAGCCTATAGCCGCGCAAAGTTTTTAAAAATCAGACAGATCTGTCTCTGTCAGAAAGAGATGCATAAATGAGAACACTAGTGAGCAGTTTATGAAGGCCATATCGCTGGCACCAAGTATATCTGCAGACTCTGTTGATTCTCTCCTTGATTTGTTTAATTCTAAAATTGAAAATGTAATAAATGACATCGCTCCTGTTAAAGTTAGGAAGAGAACTGGCAAAGAGAGAGTCCCTTGGAGAAACTCAAGAGCAGTCCAAATGATGAAAAGACAATGCAGGAAAGCTGAGCGTATGTGGAGAAAGACGAAACTAGTAGTCCATTATAATATCTATAAAGACAGTCTTCAGGCTTTTAATGTGGAACTAAAAACTGCTAGACAGACTTTCTTTTCAAACCTTATAAACAACAATGTAAATAATGCTCGCACACTCTTTGCAACAGTAGAGAGGCTCACAAACCCCCCCCAGTCGGATTCCCAGTGAGCTACTCTCTGTAAGCAAATGTAATGAATTTGCTCATTTCTTTACTGATAAGATCAATAATATCAAAAAGGCAATCAGCTCATCCAATCAGCCAAGTTGTGTCGATATCAAACAAGCTCAACCACAACTTGAGAAGTCAGACATTATGTCTGATTTCATGGCAATTAACGGTAAAATCTTAGAAGAGATGGTGCAAATGATAAAAACATCAACCTGCAGTCTTGACACGCTCCCCACATCATTCTTCAAAACGGTGTTTACCTGTTTAGAAATGGATCTTCTAAAAGTGGTAAATGATTCACTTCTCTCAGGGATTTTTCCAAACTCACTTAAAACTGCAGTTGTTAAACCCCTCTTGAAGAAGAGCAACCTGGATAACACCCTATTGAGCAATTACAGGCCAATCTCAAATCTCCCTTTCATTAGCAAAATCATTGAAAAAGTTGTTTTCAACCAGGTTAACAAGTTCTTAAACTTCAAGGGGTGTTTAGACAATTTTCAATCTGGTTTCAGAGCACATCACAGTACAGAGAGCGCTCTTATAAAGATAATCAATGATATACGTCTAAACACAGATTCAGGTAAAATAACAGTGTTGGTATTGCTCGATCTCAGTGCTGCATTTGACACTGTCGATCACAGCATACTTCTGGATAGGCTGGAAAACTGGGTTGGGCTGTCTGGGACAGTCCTCAAATGGTTCAGATCTTACCTTGAAGGGAGAGGTTACTATGTCAGTATAGGTGATCATAGGTCGAGGTGGACACCCATGACATGTGGAGTCCCACAAGGCTAGATTCTGGCACCTCTCCTGTTCAACCTTTACATGCTCCCTCTGAGCCAAATAATGAGAAAGAATCAAATCTCCTACCACAGCTATGCTGATGACACTCAGATCTACCTAGCCTTACTGCCTAATGACTACAGCCCCATTGACACCCTCTGCCAATGTATTGATGAAATTAAAAATTGGATGTGCCAAAACTTTCTTCAGTTAAACAAAGAGAAAACTGAAGTCATTGCATTTGGGAACAGAGATGAGGTTCTCAAGGTGAATGCGTACCTAGGCTCTAAAGGTCAAACGACAAAAATTAAGGTCAAGAATCTTGGTGTGACGCTGGAGTCAGATCTGAGTTTCAACAGTCATGTCAAAGCAGTCAGTAAATCAGCATACTATCATCTCAAAAAACATAGCAAGAATCAGATGCTTTGTTTCTAGTGAATATTTAGAGAAACTTGTTCATGCTTTTATCAGTAGCAGGGTGGATTACTGTAATGGACTCCTCACTGGCCTTCCCAAAAAGACAGTCAGACACTTGCAGCTCATCCAGAATGCTGCAGCCAGAATTCTGACCAGAAGCAGGAAATCAGAGCACATCACACCTGTCCTCAGGTCTCTACACTGGCTGCCAGTTACATTCAGAATAGATTTTAAAGTATTATTACTGGTCTATAAATCACTAAATGGTCTAGGACCTCAATACATTACAGATATGCTCACTGAATACAAACCTAACAGATCACTCAGATCTTTAGGATCATATAAACTAGAAGTTCCAAGAGTTCAGTCTAAGCAGGGTGAATCTGCCTTCAGCCACTATGCCCCTTGCTGCTGGAATCAGCTTCCAGAAATGATCAGATGTGCTCTAACATTAGGCACATTCAAATCAAGACTGAAAACACATCTGTTTAGCTGTGCCTTTACTGAATGAGCACTGTGCTGCGTCCGACAGATCGCACTATTATGTTTTTCGTTTTCTTTTTCATTCTTTTATAACCTATTTTAACTCATTTTAATTTGTTTTTATCTGTTTTTAATAATTTTTATTGTCTGCATTTTATTTTCCTAAACTTGTCTTTTTTATTCCTGTTTATGTAAAGCACTTTGAATTGCCACTGTGTATGAAATGTGCTATATAAATAAACTTGCAAAAAAAAAAAAATAATACCTTACACTATTGCAAACCTGCATGACTATAGAAAAATGCTAATGCTAGAAAACAAGATTTTCCCTTACAATATTGTCTAAAATAACAGTGGAACAACATTAAGGTTAGTAAGTTAAGAGCTTTTTTCTTTATTTTTGATTTTTGATGAACCATAGTGATAAAGCAATCAACTTTTTCCTGTACACGGGGAGCTCATTTTCCTGCAGTTTATTTCTGACTGTAATTAAATGTACGTAAATCAAATTACCAAGGTAACAAGGTTTACCTGAAAATTACTGCCAGGTGTAAAAATAAATTTTGCAGGAAGTTGACTTTCCAGGAATAGAAATGAGTAGCCATGAGCTAGAGGAAAATGGCTGTAAAACGGAGTTTTAATAGTCTCATACTGATGAACTTTTTAAATAACATACTTATACTGTTTTACAATTAATACAGTTTCATTTCGATAATAATTTAATATAATCAATATAATTTTTCACCTGACAAAATGAAAAGCTCCCACATAAATTTATCAAATGATTAGCCCGAATGGATGTCAATGCTCACTTTATTATTGAAAACTTAATTTAATAAGACACAAAGATAAACACAGCATCTAAGTTGTCTGATCATCTAAGTGTCCACAGACAGACACACAAAACAAACACTTGCTTTTTATCTTGCACTATGTTTTCCATACGACAAGATAGTGTTCTTAGGGGGCATCATATACTCCTGTATGACAACATCCTGTGCTCTTCTCAGCCGCTGTTGCCAAGAGACATTGTTTGATGAGCCTCAGCGCTGCAGATTATGCTCTGAATTGATTAAATTTCCGCTGTTTCGAGGCACTGCACCCTTCACATACTTTAATTATGCATTCAGAATATCTAGAGAGGAGGTGAAGGGACTTTGCAGATACTTTTTCTGAAACCGGAGACGCAAAATGCTGCGGATCATAATTTTCCTGCATTGTAAAGGTCAGTAATGCTTTTTAAAATGAAATTATTTGTTCAGCTTGTTGCACTTTTTTGACTTTTTTATGAACTTTTTATGATTTTCTTATGAACTTTTAGTGCATTTTATTTTTATTTGTTTCAAAATATATTTATTGGGTTTTGTTTAAACTATAGAACAAAAAACTAAAAATAAATACATAAATTAAATTAAATTTATTATTTTTTATATAAAAACTTATTATGAAATTTTGAAATATCAGGAATCAAAATAAATAAATATATAAATAAATTCAAATAATAGCAATACATAAAAAATAAATTAACAATAACAATGTTCAATACATATTTTTGTACATTGCATTTCACAGCTTTCTGGAATGTTGTTTTGTCTTTTGCTGGTTAAACAAATGTGTTAATAGTTGCTGAAAAATAAGACATTTGAACAATACAATAAGACACTTTTAGTGCTTTTTAAGTATGAAACAAAATTACTGCATGATAACATAAGATATAAGATAGAAATCAATATAAAATATGAAGTAAAATATAAAAAATAATCTAAACATTTTTTTATTAAACAGAGTTTTATTTTCAATTTTCATTTATATATTTCAGTATTATTCAATGTTTTTTATAATATTTAAATAATATGACTATAATAGTTGTTGTATTAAACATATTTTACCACTGTAAAGATTTTTAAGAGTTTAAAAGAAGGAAATGTGAAGAACATGAGCAACAGGTCGTGATTAAGTTGTTTAATTTTTTTCAATTGAATAGCCTATATTTGTTATGCTGAAGCCATATTTTGAGTTTTTTAAAACATTAAAGCAGACACTTTACTATTTTTTAACATTTAATTTGCTTTCCACGTATATAAATTCACTTCTGTAAACTTTATTCTCTATAAAAATAAATGTGACCCATTTATATTTTTGTAACCCAGAAAACTAAATGTGTAAATATAAAGGAAAAAACATTCTGTTATAAAATAATTATCTGTTTTCAAATATTCACAATACATTTCTCACTGCATTTGCTTAAACAATAGTTTGTTACTTTTTTTTAAACCCATCAATGTTAGATTTCTGACAATGCATGAGCAAAGCTGAGGGTTCATATTTAAAGGGATAGCCTAAGCAGAAATTTTTAAAAATATGTCATTATTAACCCTCCCTCGTGTGGTTTTAAACCTTTATGAGTTTCTCTCTTCAGTTGAACACAAAAGTAAATATTTTGAAGAATTCTGGTTGATGGCATCCATTGATGTCGAGAGCAGGAAAAAAAATAATTATGGAGGTCAATTATTTCCATCAAACAGCATCCCTCAAAATATCTTCTATTGTGTTCAACAGAAGAAATAAACCAGGTTCTAAACTAATGCCACACTGTAAACCCTAATGCTGTAACTAATTATTTGAATTGAGTACTATTAACTTAAATCATTAAAATTCGTTTATCTTAATTAACCTTGATGAGTATTTAGAACTTTTTCTTATTTTTGAGTTTGAAAAAATTTAATCTTTCAAGTAAGGTGAACAATTCTGCTGGGTTTAATTTATACAAAATGTCTCTTTAAAGTTTCATTAACTCAAAATCTGTCAGCCCAGTGATTTTGCGTCTGACGTCATCCAGGTTCACGTACGTGCTCATGCTTCATTCGTTTTTTTCAAGATGGCGGATCGGCCTCGCTTCACACTACAGTAAGTAAAATATTTACAAATCCAAGAAATATTAAATGTATGTTTTAATTAATATAATCACAGTAACAGTTCAATGTAATGTAGAGTTAATCAGGGTGCGTTTACATGTCGTACATTACAGAAAACATGTTTAGCCTCACTTGTTGCTAACTAACGTTAATATTGCTGTTTAAAAAGTTAGAATCAGTGCAACGTTAGCGTTAGTTGTTACGTGTTAACTCTGAATTTTAACAGAGTGTGATAAAGACAAAAATATTTAAAATCGGCAGATTACATTTTTCAAAAAAATTTAAATCTTGGCGCGAGTATGCCATTTCTCAGCCTGTGCTGAAGTTGTCATGGAGACGCGCGCTCTCACAACCGCATGTCATGGCGCTGCGCTGAACTCCATCCAGTGTGTGAATGTGGTATTATCTTTGCAATCTGTAGGCACTTCGGAAACGAAAGGCGCAAGAAACGTAACGTTAATCATAACTCAAATGATCTCCGCCTAAACACTTAACGGTATTTTCTGATGACGCGCAAAAACGTAGTCTCAAAACTTAACTCTGTCACACGCAGCTTGTTGCTTGCTGATCCATGTATGAGGATAGCCTGACGGAGAACATTTAAGCTGCGCTCCTCACCTAAGCAGGTACAGAGCAGAGCTTCAATTTACACTACCACATTGAGATAAAGTTGGTTTTATATTCATACATTCATTTAGTAACAACTTGTGACTCGCTCCATAAATTGTTTACCATGGTACTTTGTCTATTCGTTCTGAAATCACATGCAAGTATGACATGAAAACAACATTACACTAAATGCACTATTTTTTTTGACTGAACAATGTTGTACTTTGAAAGTCATTGGCTGCTAATATGATTTCACCATTAAGAATATGCAAAAATTACCTTTCTGAAATTATATTATTAAGGAGAAAGTCTGAATGTGTAAATATAAAACTAACTTTACCTCAATCACCAGCACTGATCAACACTTAATATTTCCTCGCGCTTAAGACGACATCTCTGCATATCAATGATTACCTGATTAATGCGATCAGTTAAATGAGTTTAAATGTCATTTAGGTCAAATGTATTTTAAAGGTATGATAAAAGTTTTTTTTTTTTTTTTTTCAATCTATTTTTTAAAATGTTTACTCTGGAGAGAATATAAACAGCCTAAAAAACAAAGTATGCATATCTATAACACATTAATACAAAATTATGTTATTAAATAAAATAATAACAAAACAAAATATTCAAGACGTGGTAAACAAGACATAGTTTTCTGATGTGCAAATTTTGTAGCTTAAAATATATTTATATCTTAAAAATATAAATATTTTAGTCTATATATTTTTACATCATTAGACAATAAGGTAAGTTTTGTTATTTCTAGCTTTTAAAATCAGGCCTTAAATTTCTTTGTCGTCCTATTCAGTTTTAGAAATTTCAATACTGTTTAAATTAAATCTGTGTTCATCAAATCAAAGCAACTAACATGATAATCAGCTCTATTGCTAACCGTTTTGGAGGTTAACGTTAGACATCATGCAATTGTACTACTTCCACTCTCAGCTAAATGACACTGTGACTTTGTGTACTTACAGAATTGAAGGTCGGGTGTTGCTGACTACAGATAGGAACTACAAGGAAAGTGAAACTTCAGCTAGACCTTGAGTTCAGTTTACAACATGAAGATCCTGCTTTCAACATCTGATCAACACCTGATTTTTTATCTGAGGTAAAAAATAGATAAGTAAATGAAACATAATAATAATATTAATAAATTTTTTTCTAGAATTGTATATTTTGTGGTGTGGGTTTGTTTTATGAAATTCTCTCTTGTTTCTTTTTGCTGTTTGCAGAGTACCAACATGTTACAAATGAGAATTTTCCCCACAAATTCTTTGCACAACTGGACCACCACCTATTTCATTTGATGACAATTTCAAGGCAAACAGCATCCAAAACTGGCAAGACAGCAGATACCCTGGCTAATCTTTTAAAGGCTTATGATGAGCAGGTATGTTTGGGGTCACGTGTTAAAGTATACATTAAAATATAATTTGAATTTTTTTTTTTTTTTTTAATTGATTTAAAATCATTTATTCATCATTTATTATACTTGATTTCCAGGAACTGCATGATGTCAGTTCATGACGGACTACTCTTATCAGAGGTCTTTTGGTCTTGCTGCGTGAGCGTGACTTAAGATTCTTTAGGAACACCCTGGTAAGACTTCATTCATTCTTTTCACAATTAGGCATGTTTAATAAAAAGATGAAAGTTTTGAAAACTTTTACTTAACATATTTGTAATCACAGATAGTTGATGAATCATATAATATTGGCTCAGTCATTTTGATACTGTCCTTACATTAATATCCTTGAATTATATTTTTAGATTGATAATCCTGCTGACTGAAGATGCTTTATTGGCCCTGCATTCACTGAGGGTCTCTGTTGTCCTGAAGAATGAATTGGACACCACCCACAGCACACTTCCAGACCTTTCTTGTCTTGTATGGATTAATGTATGTTCTTCACATAATATATAGTAAAGGACTTTGAACTTGTGCAAAAAGTTTTGCTTGGCATGGATGATGGAAAATAAAAAGTCTCGTAGCATGGAAACCTTAAAGAATGAGTTGATTGTTTTTTTTTTTTTTTACTTAATAAAGACTGTCTCTGGGGTAGTAACTTTAAAACATTTATTTACCTTTAATTCGTAAGGGTGCATTTTATTATATATAGGGATAGTTTGTCCAAATGTAAAATTCTGTCATTTACTAACTCTTCACTTGTCCCAAACCTGCTTGAATTTCTTGTTTCTGTTGAACACAAAAGTTAAGTAAAGCTGACAACCTGTAACCACTGACTTTCTAATAGGAAAACAAATACTGTGGAAATCGGTGGTTACAGGTCTCAGCTTTTTTTTTTTTTGGTCAAAAATAACCTTTTAAGTGTTCAACAGAAGAAAGAAACTTAAACAGGTTTGGAATAAGTAAATGACAGAATCATAGTTCAACCAAGACTGAATATATATATATATATATATATATATATATATATATATATATATATATATATATATATATATATATATGCTCTCCGTCAAACAGAAATTGGGGGGAAAAATAAATGGGGGCGAATAATTCTGACTTCAACGATATATATATATATATATATATATATATATATATATATATATATATATATATATATATATATACAGTTTCTGTGTAGTTTACACTAAACGAGTCACTTCACAGAATGTGCACTTATTATTTTTTTAACGAATGCCTTATTTTATTTGTGAAACTGACGATGGAGAAGTTAATTTTAAAAAATGCTATCAAAATGTATGAGCTGGGTGATTTAAGTATTTAAAGTTGAAAGAAATTAAAGCAATTAAGTTAATTGGTATTAAAATGTATGAGCTGGGTGACTAAGTATTTAAAGTTTGGAAAAATTAAAACAATTAAGTTAATTGGTATTAAAATGTATGAGCTGGGTGACTAAGTATTTAAAGTTTGGAAAAATTAAAACAATTAAGTTAATTGGTATTAAAATGTATGAGCTGGGTGACTTAAGTATTTAAAGTTTGGAAAAATTAAAACAATTAAGTTAATTGGTATTAAAATGTATGAGCTGGGTAACTTAAGTATTTAAAGTTTGGAAAAATTAAAACAATTAAGTTAATTGCAATTAAAACGTATAAGCTGAGTAACTTGGGTATTTTAAGTTAGGTGAAGTGTCTTGCATGAGTACAACAAACTCAAAACTTAATGTTTCTGTTTACTTAAAATAGATAATTTCATAACTTAAAAAATTTGACGTAACTGATTACCTCAAATTTTTTGAGTTTTGTCAACTTATTCGGGATTACAGTGCAGATGAGTAAATAATTCATTCATAAATAAATTTTTGGGTGAACTCTCCCTTTAAGTTGACCATTATAACCACACGGCTTCATGGACGTGACTCGTTACCTTTATAACACCAACTTTGATTCTCTACACAGGGTTTCTACCACCTGTTGACCATCTATGAGGTTCAGATCAATGGTCACTTTTGTAATTCACTTTATTTACTATGAAAAAAATCATGTTTGACCCATTTATATTCCGAAGTTTTAAAAATGTGGAAAAATAGTGGACAAAAACATTGTTACAAAATCTGTTTTTATTTTTAAAAGGATAGCCCTCCCAAAACTACAAAAATACCTCATTATTTAGCCCCCCTCATGTGGTTTTACCGGTAGCTCGCTCTCTGCAACTCTCACATGGTTGCCCACTGAAGCAAAGCAGGGCTGCACCTGGTCAGTACCTGGATGAGAGACCACATGGGAAAGCTAGCTTGCTGCTGGAAGTGATGTTAATGAGGCCAACAGGGGGCGGTCAACCTGCGGTCCATGTGGGTCCTAACGCCCCAGTATTGAGAACTCTATACTGCACAGTGAGCGCCGTATTTTGGATGAGACGCTAAACCAAGGTTCTGACTCTCTAGTCATTAAAAATCCCAGGATGTCCTTCGAAAAAAAGAGAAGGGGTTTAATCCCGGGATCCTGGCCAAATTTGCCCACTGGCCTCTGTCCATTATGGCCTCCTAACCATCCCCATATCATAATTGGCTTCATCATTCCACCAATCAGCTGGTCAGTGCGATCTGGCGTAATGGCTGCCATCGCATCATCCTGGTGGTGGATGAGGAGATATTCCCCCCAATGTGTAAAGCGCTTTGAGTGTCTAGTAAAGCGCTATATAAATTTAAGGAATTATTAAGCAATTATTATTTAAACCTTTATGAGTTTCTTTCTTGAGTTGAACACAAAAGAAGATATTTTGGGGAATTCTGACTGATGGCATCCATTGGCGTCGATAGCAAGGTAAAAATAACTATGTAGGTCAATGGGTGCCATCACACAGCATTCCTTAAAATATCTTCAGTTGTGTTTAACAGAGCAAAAAAAACAAATAGATTCTGAATAAATGCAGGATGAGTAAATAATTCATTCATGAATTCATTTTTGGGTGAACTATCTCTTTAAGGTGACCATTATCATCACACGCCCTCATACTTCATTGACATGACCTGTTAACTTTATATAACACTACCTTTTTGAACTCTCTACACAGTGTTTCAACCACCTGTTGATCATCTGTGAGCTTCAGACCAATGGCCAGTTTGGACTACCAGCTCCTCTTGTCATTCTACATCCTTACCTTCTTGATCGGCCTCCCTGCCAACATCCTAGCCTTCATCACCTTCTGTCGGAAAGTTCACCGCAAGCCCACCCCCATCGACATCCTCCTGCTAAACCTGACAATATCCGACCTCATCTTCCTCGCAGTCCTGCCCTTCAAGATGAAGGAGGCCGTTGACCAAATGATCTGGAGACTTCCCTTTTACCTGTGCTCCATCAGCAGTTTTCTGTTCTTCTCCACCATCTACACCAGCACCTTATTTCTGACCGCGATTAGCATAGAGCGCTATCTAGGCGTCGCATTTCCAATCCGATATGCTTTGGGCCGCCGACCACGAAATGCTGTGATCGCCTGCTGCTTCCTCTGGCTTCTGGGATCTCTAAACCTCAGCATTGTTTACATCGTCCCATACATAGACTCGAGCGATAACTCCACCTACAGCAAGCTACAGCTCAATCCCCATGTGAGAAACTGCTACGATAACTTCACCTTAGAGCAGATGACCATTCTGCTTCCTGTTCGCCTGGAGCTTTTCCTCCTGCTTTTCTGTATACCCCTCCTCATCTGCTGCTTCTGCTACATCAACTTCATCCGAATCCTCTCCAACCTGCCCCATCTGGGACGGCGTCGCAGACTCAGAGCCATTGGGTTGGCGGTTGGGACACTCTTGGTTTTCACCATCTGCTTCAGCCCTTATAACATCTCACACGTGGTTGGTTTCATCCATCGGAATAGCGAAGGTTGGCGACACTTTGCTCTGCTATTCAGCACTCTGAATGCCTGTTTGGACCCCATCATTTTTTACTTTTCCTCGGCAGCGGTTCGCAGTGCCATCAAAGCATGTGTTGATGGTCTCAAAGAGAAGATGCACATTGTTAGATGCAGAACATGCTGTCCTGCTCAAACTTCCAAAACTGAGGCTTACAAGGAGACTAATCCACCGGTTGACCTGGGGTGAGCATCAAGAAACAGTGTTTTATTTAAACCCCAGATTGTAAATGAAAATTTTCATTGTAATGGAATTTCAAACCCATGAGAAGTTTGTTCATCTCTGAAACACAAATAAATATATTTTTAAATAGTTTACAACCGAATGTGAGCGGTTTCTGTCTCTTTATTTAATGGCTGTTCATCCAAAACTCTGATGCTGATGCAAACATTAAACAAATTAATTCAATAATTTAACATTTCTGAAGAGTTTTCATGATGTACTGGTTTATTTAGTCTTCACACTGCCTTGTTTAAAGGGCACCTATTTTACCCATTTTACAACACTGTAATACCCCAAAAGTTAGGGTAACTCAAACCGTTTGAGGAAATCAATTGCGACAAACCATTTAAGTTAAAAAAACAATCCTAATGAGTACTGTGAACTTAATCCATTTAAGTAAATGAAGCAATTTGAGCACAGTAAAACCTAATAAATGAAGAGAACTCAAACCAACTGAGTACTGTAAAACCCAATAAGGCAACTCAAATCATTTGAGGAAACCCAGTGCTACAAACAATTTGAGTTAAAAAACTAATTTATATAAGTATTGTGAACTTTATTTAAGTTGAAGTAATGAGGTTTTTAATTAACTCATTACCTTTAACACTAAGTTCAAATGAGTAGAATTAACTTTCAGTCAACTTTGAGTTAACTACACTCATTTCAGTTGACAAAGTTGACTGTTGGCTCTTACAGTGAAGTTGTAAGCCTTTGGTGTCTCCAGAATTTGCCTGTAAAGTTTCAGCTCAAAATATCCATCAGATAATTTATTATATTATATCGAATCTGCCCATTTTTGGTGTCCGGCTTCAGAGAAGCTGTTTTTGTAGCCTGTGGCTTTAAATCCAAACGAGCTGCTTCTCCCCACCCACTGCTCCAACGTGCAAGCTGGATAAGTTGTCTGCATCTCATGCGTTTGGTCAGTTAAACAGCAGTCAGTGATAGTTCAAGTTCAAGTTCAATTTATTTATATAGCATGTTTCCAACTGCAACAAGGCTGCACAAAGTGCTTAGTGCAGTACTAACATTTACTGACACCATGTGGCAATGGTAATAAGAGCGGTTAAGAATTACATGGTGATATTACTGTCTTTATTACAAACATGCTCTGTTTTAAAAATGTTTAAAACTTATAAAACTAATTATAGTGTGCAGCTGATCACAGAGACTTGTAACATGTTTTAATCCCAGTTTCTTTGCAAAAAAAAATGAACATGCTCTGCGTATACATGTTATAGAGACATTCAATCAATTTGGTGGGCGGGGAAACTGCACTCCTACATCACCAAATCACTGGGATTTGGGACCTATTTTTAACGTCAACACTTATTGTGTTTCTTTCACTTCAATATGACTGTGGGCACACTATACAGTTGAAGTCAGAATTATTAGCCCCCGTTTATTTTTCCCCCAATTTCTGTTTAACGAAGAGAAGATTTTCTTCAACACATTTCTAAACATAATAGTTTTAATGACTCACTTCTAATAACTGATTTATTTTATCTTTGCCATGATGACAGTAAATAATATTTGACTAGATGTTTTTCAAGACACTTCTATACAGCTTAAAATGACATTTAAAGGCTTAAGTAGGTAGGTTTAATGAGGTTTATTAGGCAGGATAGGGTAATTAGGCAAGTCATTAAATAACGATGGTTTGTTCTGTAGACTGTTGACAAAAATTGCTTAAACTGGATAATAATTTTAACCTTGAAATGATATTTAAAAAATTTAAAACTGCTTTAATTCTAGCGGAAACAAAACAAATAAGACTTTCTCCAGAAGAAAAAATTTTATCAGACATACTGTGGAAATTTCCTTGCTCTGTTAAACATAATTTAGGAAATATTTAAAAAAGAAAAAAATTCAAAGGGTGGCTAATAATTCTAACTTCAACTGTACACACTGTACAATGCTTTTTAGAGTAAAACCATGGGTGTAAGTGGACCAAAAAAGTTTTTCAAATCAAAAATGGACAAAAATGGGGGTTGCTGAACAGTTTTAGGACAACATTGATGAAAGGCTTTGATACAATTTGATGAGGTGTTTCAATATTAAAACTTTTCAGAAACATTGTCCTAAAACTAAATCTCTAAAACTATCAAACTTTTTTGATCCACCTTAAATGTTGACCAATATGTGTGTGTGTATGTATGTATGTATATATATATATATATATATATATATATATATATATATATATATATATATATATATACATATATATATATATATATATATACATATATACAGTTGAAGTCCCCCCCCCCCCCCCATTTATCTTTATTCCCCAATTCATGTCTAATGGAAATACGATTTTTTTTCAACACATTTATTAATACAATAGTTTTAACAACAATTTTCTAACAATATTTTCTAAATACTTTATTTTATCCTTGATCCATGATGACAGTAAATAATATTTTACTAGATATTTTCAAAAACGTAGCCCTATATACATTTTTGTGGAGCTGCAAATACTTCGCAGGAGCCATGTTTTTTTTTTGCAGTTTTTGTTTTCATGAATCCACCAGAGGCCGCTGTGTATGCTTTTTCAGATCTAAAATTTCTCTAAATTGGGAAATATTTGAAAAAAAATAAGGTTGCTAAAAAACACAGGATCACTGACAAAAAGTTTACACAGGCTGCGTCCGAAACCGCATATTTTCATACTATATAGTACACTAAAATCAGTATGCGAGCCGAGTAGAATGTCCGAATTCACAGAATTCGACAATCAGTATGCGAGAAGTTCCCAGATGACTTACTATTTCCGGCGAGATTCTGGAGTGCGCATTCCATGCACGCTGCGCTATCCCATAATGCCCTGCGATAGAACTCATGAATGGGAGTGAAGCGACGCAACTGACGCAGATAGGTCATGTGACCATGACAAAATGGCGGATGTAGTACGTCCGAATTCCATTCATACTTTTCACATTCACACTGCATAGAACGTACTTTTCTAACGGCCAAGTAGTATGTTTAAATTCAAATGCAGTACCTACTGAGTAGTAGGCGGTTTCGGACGCAGCCACAGACTTTAGTGCATTGACTTTAATTATTAATGCATCGGGTTTTCTTAAATACAAATACTTCAGCACCAGTACCTGGTTGACCTGACTAACAAGTAAACAGTGTTGTAAAAATGATTTTTACATTATAAATAAGCTTATTGAAATACTTTATTTTCAATGAAATGGCTTGAAGAACATTTGTTTATTGATTTCATGTTTGATCCATTTATCCGTTTCCATCCTCCTCTACTGCAGGGAGAAGTCTTTTATTCTGTAATGCAAATGTGGTATGCATTTATATAACAGAAATAACATTGCAATGTGTGATCACAACACTATTTCATTGGTCTTGAACTCTTTGCAAGTTTATTTCCATCCTAATGAAAGATGCAAAAACTGTATATGTATGCTTAGCAGTATCCTAATATTAAGTAAGAAAGAATTACCAAATAAAGTTGAAAAACAGTGTACTGATACTTTTTTCCTTCATGGTTCATACAGATTTCGTGATATATCATTATTCATTCCTTCATTCATTTTCTTTTCGGCTTAGTCCTTTTAATAATCTGGGGTAGCCACAGCAGAATGAACCGCCAACTTATCCAGCATATGTTTTATGCAGCGAATGCCCTTCCAGCTGCAATCCATCACTGGGAAACACCCATACACATGATAACAAATGTCGGTAACACTTCAGTTTTAGTCACAACTCATGGTAGTAACTACTATTACCTGCCTATTATTAATAAATTAACCGCTCATTAGTAGCTATAACGTATTATCTTATTCTGCATCCCTAGCCCTACCCAGTTTTTACCTTACTAACTAATAAACAGCAAATTATTAGCTTTTTTTAAAGCTAGTAGTGATATTTAAGGGTTTGTTAATACTGTGAATTGTGACCTAATGTGTTACCCAACTGTTTAATTAACAGTCATGACAATACATTTTATTTGTCATATCAAAATATTATTAGTCCTCTCATGCCTTCCAGTGACAACTCACAAAATGACAGACTCAGTATAGTCAATAAATAAAATTTATTTAAATATAAAAACTTATTTAATACAAAATTATATACATATTATATTATATATATTATATAAATATTATATATAAATATTATAAAAATAAATCAATAAATATATACAAATACAATGCATGTCTTTGGATTTGTGGGGGAAACCGGAGCACCCGGAGGAAACCCACGCGAACGCGGGGAGAACATGCAAACTCCACACAGAAATGCCAACTGACCCAGCCAAGGCTTGAAACAGCGACCTTCTTGCTGTGAGGCGACAGCACTACCTACTGCGCCACCGCGTCGCCCATAGTAAAAACAATGCAATATAAAAATAACATTATTATTATTATTATTATTATTATAAAGTCTCTCTTTGGGTGAAACTTCAAGGGTTGCTGCGTGTTCAGCTCCCATACCCCAGAAGCCTCTCCTTAAAAGAGCCTCCTTAAATTTCTGTTTCATAATTTTGCATTTTTAATTGCATTGAAACAGAAACGTGGAATAAAACTCCTCCACCTCTCATCATTTCCTTGGCAAAAAATAAAAGGTTGTTTTTTTCGATCCTTTTAACCTTTGCAGGGACATCATTGTTCTGATGTTTCCATGATCCTCCTCTTACCATGGGATGATGGTCACAAAAGTCATCCCATGATTTGTAATACAGCATCATGAGGATGTTGTGGAAAAGCATGTTAGGATACCTGATGACCTCCGAGAACAAAATGGCACATACTGCAATGGCATCCTGAGGGGTTTGTACAAGAGAATTAACTTTGTCATGGTTCCCCACCATGTAGTTCCAAATTGTTTCTGAATATTTTTTAGCAAATTTTTCTGATGGACTCAATGTTGCATAAGAAAGCTTTTTGTCTTGAAGACGTAACTCTTTGTCGTCTTCTTTGATTGGGCAACAGTACAGATCACTTGCTTGCAGCCGTACGGAGAATCTACCAACTGACAAGATGATATCCTGCTTTGAATGTTTTAGCCAAAATCCAATAAGAAAAGAAATTATTTGGACATAATGGTCAAAACAGCTTGGTCTGGTTGCTGCACTGTTGCTGAAGTCCAAGACATCTGTGCTATGCTTAGCAATGTTTATAATTATCTCAACAGCACACCCTTCCCAAGAAGCATGCACTTCAAAAGGTTGATCAGGCATGTTTGTGGTGACGTTCTTATTATTGGATCTTCCATCATACAAAAACCTCTTCTCCTTCATGTGCTCTGGCTCAAATGACAGAAGGACCTGTGGATTCCTTGCATTCGCCCCACAATCGCATTGCTAGAAATTCAAAAAGAGTTGCACAGTCATTTTTGACAATCATGTTGATTTAATGTAAATAGTAGGGCTAAATGCAGATCTAACTTACACTGTTCCATCTTTCCTTCTCACTTGAGCTGATATCAGGCTCTTTGTGGTCATCGGGCAATCTGAAGTCACTAAAATGTAAGCAAACTCTACTTAGTTTTCATGCATATGAAAGTGAGATTTGTATTTGGGTACTGTAGAATGACTTTTATTTTGACATGCACTACTTCTGAATTCAGAAATGTTTTGATATAGCCAACCTTTTTCTCAGTCTTTTCCCAGTTCTCAGAGTCAATGTTTCATCTTTAGGTGAGCAGGTACATAACTGCCTCCTGATTGAAAAAAAGCCAAACCAAATTGGTTCAGTTTTACAAAACAGGCAAAAATCTACACCATGCAGTTCAAAATATGCATAATTACAAACAAATGTGGAATTAACCAAATAATTTTATATATTTACAAATATATTCAAAAGTTTAGGTATAAACTTATTGTGCTTGAAATAATAACTACGTAAATAAGTCATTTAGAACATACAATATGAGCCAAAACATTATGACCAGTCACAGGTAAAGTGTATAACACTGATCATCTAAAAAATCATTCAGGACGATAGACAGTAAACAAACAACTAGCATGTTTGATGCAGAAGCAATAGACAGGAATAAAGATCTTGAGTGTTGGTTCAATCTGCTGTGGAAACCCCTGATAAATAAAAGACTCACACTAGGTACAGTTGGCTTGAACCGTGCTCGAGCAAGCTGGTCTTCCCTCCCCTGTTCCCTATCATTCTGCTTTCGAACTACAAGCGTTTTGCCACACCTCTTCCAACCGGGCCAGAGCCAGCCAACTGGATCGTGCCTGGGCCTGATTCAGAGCACTCACACTTGTCAAACGAACCGGGAAACAAGCCCGTCCATTGTTTGGATAGCCTAGTGTAAGTGCTCCCTAAGCTAAAGAACCATGAATGAATGAATGAATTGAAGAAAGATATTCAGTGATAAGGGAAAAGATGTTATGTCAAGGGGACTGGTTCAGAGTTTCTTTGAAAAGGCCCTGTGCACAGGTTACTGCTCTGGGCCTTCTTGGTTAAGATTCCATATTTAGTTCTGGGGGTCTCCCTCTGCGAAAATAGTATCTCTTAATGCACCAAAGGCTCATTGATGCATGAGGACTAAAGGCTAATTTAAGGCTGATTTATACTTCTGCATCAAGTTCACACATATGCTCTGGTGCAGCCTTTGCGTGGTCACATAGCCCTCTTCGTGGCTGTTGCCGACGCTGATGCAACTGCACGTCACAACAACACAAAGTGCAAGCTCTGTGATTGGTCGGCTTGGTATCCCTGACAAGTGTTCGCGGGACCGAGAGTTGCACAAACTTGTTATGCCCCATTCACACAGGGATTCAGCGTCAGAACCGCACACATAAGTGTATGCATGGCTACGCGCAAGGCAAGCGATGTGGGTCATGCCGATCACTTGACACAGAAGTATAAATCAGCTTTTAGCCAACAGAAAGTTTACCAGCACAAAATACTATAATATGATGGGGATAGGAAACATCAGTTCCAACCAGGGTCCAGACATTCGGGGATTAGCCCAAATGTAGTTGTTCATCTCTTGCTTCTCAAGTGAAAGGGCCATAAAATGTACCCTTGTTGGTTCTGTGAGTTAGATAAATACCAATTTATTTGTGTTTATAAATATTTTTTAAATATCTATATATTTTGCTGGAGTGCTGCGAACTATAGCAATCTTTTATGTGGGTTTTAAGCAACCGACAAACTCTTAACTTGTAGGTAGGCTTGCTACAACCTTACTTTTCAAATCTTGTCTCGGATGCATCAAGTTCTGAAAATGCAGGTTTACATACAGTCGGTTAGTCAAATGCCTCAATACAGAGATAGAACTTGTGCACTGGACCTGTAGACATGTATTTAGCAAAAAATATGCAGAATACCACCTACCCCCTTTCCCCCACCCCCGCCCCCATGTGAATACCATCACTCCTCCCTTGTTTTCAAAGGTTTTCAAAATCACTGCCTTAATTTCAAAATAAGAGAGAAATGCAGCTGATATTGTTATATTAATCTCGTGGGAAGGCAATATTGAACTGTTTTGTAACTTTTGTAGTCTAACTGATTGCTGTTTAAACAAACAGAGTGATGTAAAATAAACCTACTTTGGTGACTTGAAAGATGACAAATCTGACTCTTCTTTGCCAGAAAGCAACCTGATATCACCAACATCTGTTGAACAAGTGAACAAGTAATTAATGTCCAGATGGAATTGACATTTAGAGTAGTGAAACTGATATTTTTAAAAAATAACAATATACCTCTTTTGTTCTGTCCTGTGGTGTAATGCTCATTCAGGTTGTTCTCAGAAGCAAACACTTCTTCTGAATTACAGCACTTGTGTTTTTGACACACCTGAGATTTGGAGTAGAGATGAGACAAACGTAAATTCTAGAGAAAAGTTAATATTCCAATTCAATTAAAAACAAACTTACTTGTAGGCTTTCAGCAGAGGAGCTATCAACTGGCACCCCATTTTCAGGAGGAGTCTTCACTTCCCTGATGATGCTGGTAAATAATTCATGGTAACGAATATCTGAAAATTGTCTTTTTTTTTTAAATGCTCGAAGTCACAATTGCACGCTGTACTTACTCAGAAATGGAGGCTTTTGTTTGGTCTTTTTGGTTTGGCATGCAAAACGCTGAGGATGATGTGGAGGCTTTGGCAGGTGTGCTTTGCGTCGAGGTCACTTCACTGCATGTTCTTAAGAACAAGGAGAAAACTGTTCAGAGCCCATGCTGACACGATCTCCAGTTTAACTTAAGATGCTGAAGGAATCTATCAAGTAAAGAATCTGAATGACGATGCTTATTTCATAAGGCTTTACTTCCTTCTTTTTAAATCAGGAGAAATTTCCTAAATTTTTTTGAATGGAAGCTTTGGGTTACATGTAACCATACTTTTGCCAAAGAAGACAGATCTTGACAGATCTTGAAAAAGAAAATATGCCATGTTGTGACAACAATGCACCCAGCAGGCACGTCATTTGAAGTCAATATTAGGTTAGATTTAGGTCGTGATGTCGAAATTCACATGTCCAGAATTTAAAATTCAATGTCCAAAATTCACTAACTAGCCAGGGTCCAATAACGTCATAATGTCAAATGATGTTGATATTTGGTTGATTATAGGTTGTGTCGGAACGTGATCAAAATCCTACTCATGTTTGCTGCCTGCCTTTAAAGGACAGCAAGACCTGGCAACAGGGCTTCCTTCTCACTCCACTGTTATGCTGGCATCACCAATACTCCTGTCTTCAGTTCATCAGTGCACTACAACACAGTTACGGCATAGAATAGCTGCCTACAGTTCTTCAGCTCACGAGATGGTGGCCACCAGTCCATCCGCTCACAAAACGGCTTAGTTTACCTGCTCACAAGATGGTAAGCAACAATCTACCATTGGTTCAGTAAATGGTTTCTTGTTCTGAGTCTTGCCGTGTCACAGTTTCTGCCCAGTTTCCTGTTCCTGAATCACCATTACCTGACCCACAAGAATGGCCTCCACCACCTAAGTTGCCAGAGCTGCTGCCACCACCAGAGCTGTTACTGCCAGAGCTGCCATTACCATTACCACCAGAGCTGCCAGATCCTCTGTCACTGTCGAATTCTTAAGAGCTGCCAGATCCTCTGTCGCTGTCAGAGCTGCTAGATATTTTAGAACTGCCAGATCCTTCAGAGCTGCCAGATCTTCCATCACTGTCAGAGCTGCCAGATCTTCCATCACTGTCAGAGCTGCCAGATCCTTAAGAGCTGCCAGATCCTCCAGAGCTGTCAGAGCTGTCAGATCCTTTAGAGCTGCCAGAACCTCCAGAGCTGCCAGATCCTTTAAAGCTGCCAGATCCTCTAGAGCTGTCAGATCCTCCATCACTGTCAGAGCTGCCAGATCCTCCAGACCTGCCAGATCCTCCAGAGATGTCAGAGCTGCCAGATCCTTTAGAGCTGCCAGGTCCTCCAGAGTTGCCAGAGCTGACAGATTCTCCAGGGGAGCCACATCCTACCGAATTTCATGAAAGGCCAGAGCCGCGACCTGAGTTCCACGAAAGGCCAAAGCTTTTATCTAAGTCCCACGAATGTCAGAGCTGTCAGATCCTTTAGAGCTGCCAGAACCTCCAGAGCTGCCAGATCCTTTAAAGCTGCCAGATCCTCTAGAGCTGCCAGATCCTCCATCACTGTCAGAGCTGCCAGATCCTCCAGACCTGCCAGATCCTCCAGAGATGTCAGAGCTGCCAGATCCTTTAGAGCTGCCAGGTCCTCCAGAGTTGCCAGAGCTGACAGATTCTCCAGGGGAGCCACATCCTACCGAATTTCATGAAAGGCCAGAGCCGCGACCTGAGTTCCACGAAAGGCCAAAGCTTTTATCTAAGTCCCACGAATGTCAGAGCTGTCAGATCCTTTAGAGCTGCCAGAACCTCCAGAGCTGCCAGATCCTTTAAAGCTGCCAGATCCTCTAGAGCTGCCAGATCCTCCATCACTGTCAGAGCTGCCAGATCCTCCAGACCTGCCAGATCCTCCAGAGATGTCAGAGCTGCCAGATCCTTTAGAGCTGCCAGGTCCTCCAGAGTTGCCAGAGCTGACAGATTCTCCAGGGGAGCCACATCCTACCGAATTTCATGAAAGGCCAGAGCCGCGACCTGAGTTCCACGAAAGGCCAAAGCTTTTATCTAAGTCCCACGAATGGCAGCTAGAGCTGTTCTGACTTCCCAGAACTGCAAGTACCTTCTGAACCAGGGCCTCCAGACCCACTGGGGTTATATGAACTGCTGGTGCGTTGTGAACCAAAGCCTCCTGACCTAATGGGGTTAAATGAACTGCCAGTGCCTACTGAGCCAAAGCCTCCTGAACCACTTGGGATAAAAGAGCTGCCAGATCCTCCATCACTGTCAGAGCTACCAGATCCTTTAGAACTGCCGGATCCTCCAGAGCTGCCAGATCTTCCGTCACTGTCAGAGCTGCCAGATCCTTAAGAGCTGCCAGATCCTCCAGAGCTGTCAGATCCTTTAGAGCTGCCAGATCCTCCATCACTGTCAGAGCTGCCAGATCCTTTGAAACTGCCAGATCATCTAGAGCTGCCAGATCCTCCAGATCTACCAGATCCTCTAGAGCTGTCAGAGCTGCCAGATCCTTTAGAGCTGCCAGGTTCTCCAGAGTTGCCAGAGCTGACAGATTCTCCAGGGGAGCCAGATCCTACCGAATTTCATGAAAGGCCAGAGCTGCCACCTGAGTTCCACGAAAGGCCAGAGCCTCCACCTAAGTCCCACGAATGGCAGCTAGAGCTGTTTGACTTCCCAGAACTGCAAGTACCTTCTGAAGCAGGGCCTCCAGACCCACTGGGGTTATATGAACTGCTGATGCATTGTGAGCCAAAGCCTCCTGACCTAATGGGGTTAAATGAACTGCTAGTGCCTACTGAGCCAAAGCCTCCTGAACCACTTGGGTTAAATGAGCTGCCAGATCCTCCGTTACTGTCAGAGCTGCCAGATCCTTTAGAACTGCCAGATCCTCCAGAGCTGCAAGATCTTCAGTCACTGTCAGAGCTGCCAGATCCTTAAGAACTGCCAGATCTTCTGTCACTGTCAGATCTGTCAGATCCTTTAGAGCTGCCAGAACCTCCAGAGCTGCCAGATCCTCCATCACTGTCAGAGCTGCCAAATCATTTGAAACTGCCAGATCCTCTAGAGCTGCCAGGTCCTCCATCACTGTCAGAGCTGCCAGATCCTCCAAACCTGCCAGATCTTCCAAAGCTGTCAGAGCTGCCAGATCCTTTAGAGCTGCCAGGTTCTCCAGAGCTACCAGATTCTCCAGGGGAGCCAGATCCTACCAAATTTCATGAAAGGCCAGAGCCTCCACCTAAGTCCTACGTATGGCAGCCAGAAAAAGTTTCCTGACCCACTGGGGTTTTATGAACTGCCAGTGCCTCCTGAGCGAAAGCCTCCTGACCCACTGGGGTTAAATGAACTGCCAGTGCCTCCTGAACCAAAGCCTCCTGACCCGCTGGGGTTAAAGGAACTGCCAGTGTCTCCTGAACCCATGGCTCCTGATCCATTGGGGTTAGCTGAACTGCCAGTGCTCCTTGACCCATTGTCATTAGCTGAACTGCCAGTGCTTCCTGAACCAAGCATCTGACTAATTGGTGAACCTGTTTTTAAGGTTAAGGAATGAAGACTATGCTTTATACCCATAGTATAAAGCATACTGGGGGTATCCGCTGACCTAATGCTGTTTGCAAATTACTAAAAATCCTCCAATGTTCATGATTCCCTAAGCTCTTGTTATTAGAGAATAAAAATGGCTTATTTCAGTGGTGTTTTTGATGATGTGGCTCAATTTTTGAAGTTCCATTGCAGCATGGGCTACTAAAACACCATATGAAAGCATTGTCCTCCAAATTCAGCTTTCATCAATCTCTGAAATGGTGGTCACACTTACTTTGCTGCAGACTTTTTCCGATGTGTAGACGCATCTTCGGACTGCTTTTTTTGATTGCGCAGTAAAACCGATGCGTCCGCTACAGTTCATATGGTGAAAGGAAAAAAAGCTTTTTTGTTAAAAAAAATACTCAGGTCATTTTGTTGGAGTTTTTTTATTGCTTTTTAGTTTAAAAGGTGGTTCCATTACAATCGCTGGCCTAAAGAATACAAGTTAAGGTTTGAACAAAGTGCCACCAGAAAGTTCACTTTAAATACATTAAGTGCTCAAAGTAGAGACATGTTTACGTGTGAACCTACTGGTTTATTGACAGACTTCCTTTTGACAGGACAGATCCTAATATTCCTACATAATTGAAAACAGTAATTTCCAATACAGCATACAGGTAAGTACCATCCCACTTCAAGCACTGCAAATCTTAACATGGTTCGATAAGTATTCTTTAACCATTTAGCCTGACAATTCTGACAAACTGTTTGAAGGTCTGAGTTATAGCGATGACACCTCCACGAACTGCATTGAATGCTTTTGCTTTGATTCTCACATTCTCACATCCGGATCTTTGAGGGTGTTTTTGCGCATCTTTAAATCCCTTAGGAACCTCTGGGACAGTAGTGACGTGAAGAAGGTTTTGACATAAGTGGTAGCCTTGACTGTGTTCCAGTCTTCTGACTGGTGAAATGTGGCTTTGAAATGTCAGGTGCCAAGTTTACCTGGCTATGAATACCAATCAAACCATTTCAATTTGTATTTCAAAACTCTTTTTTTGTATTTTATTTTACATTTCTTTTTATTTTATATTAATGAAATTATTAATTAGTAATTAGCATTGCAATACATGCATGTTACAACAGGTAAATAGAAAATTAAATGTATGTTTTAAAGAATGATGACTCTTTGGGGGCACTTGTCATTTTATCATAATGCATTTGACTGCCAAAATTGTAAAACTTTTTTTTAAAACATGTATACATACATACACACACACACACACACACTGTTTCACATTCAGCAGCCAAAAAGACATCACCTACATGAAAAAAATTCACTAGAAATGGCTTGGTCTTTTTTTTTTAACTCATTGGGAATACTAGCCTGTGGGTTATTTCAGGCTACAGAAAATGGCTATTTTTCTCTTGACATTAATATGTATATGTTGTAAAAAAAAATAAATGAGTGAAAAGAAGAGAAGAACCCAGTCCAGGAGACTCGAAACAAGCAGAATTCCTTTATTGAGACGTGTTGGTTAATCTGCAGTCATACAGCGTCTTCAAGATGTCCAAATGTGTCTGCAAGAGCCTACTAGAGGTCCGCAGTCTGCAAGTTCTTTCACAAGTCTCTCACAAGTCTCACACAAGTCTGAATTAGTCTGAATTAAGACAAAGATTTCATGGCTATATTGTGTTCTTAGGAGGAGGGGATATGGCTAAACAAAGCATGCAAATTAAGGGTTGTGGTCGGCAGGGTAAACTGCTTCTCAGGTCTAATCTCATCATGTTCTGGAGACAGAAACCGCCTGACCATTTGATCGAAAAGAGAAAACAATAGACACCCCATGCTGTGAAACTGACAATTTGCATTACTTTGGCTTAGCCTGTAATCAGAAAGATAAAGGTTAAATGTCCCTCCTAGCTGGGATGTTAATGAAATTATATAATTAAAAACCAAAGAATATAACTTTTTAGTTATATGTAGATTATTGTTAATTTGAAATTAGATGATAGAAATTTATATTTCCACATATATAATGATTGACTCATAATGAAGAATGGGTGTTGTTGAATAGTTAAGGACAATGCTGATAAAATGGTTCGATCCACTTAAATGTGGACAACTATATATATATAGTTATTCTTTAATTGTATTGCAACAAAAACAATAAACTGTTGTATTGAAGTAACCCAAATTTTGATCTCAATTAATCTGGATATTTAAGACCACCATTTCTAGAGAGCCAATGTGGAACCACCCTTGAAACCACTCTTACACAGTACAACACATAAAGTGCAAATATAGCATTCAAACAGATGAGAATCTAATGAAAAACAAACCCATTGCTTTGCTCTCTGCACTTCTACGTCTCTTGTGCCCATCCTTAGACGAACACTGGATTTCATAAGTAGTGTTCATATCCAAATGTTCTTCTGTTAAAAAAACGCTTAATATAAGCAGTGTATGTTTTTCTGCTTTATTAAGATGTCTTCTTAGCTATTGTAGCTTTTATTGAGCAGCCTGTAAGGGAACATTTTTACCTGGCAGTCCTGATGGTGTGACTGATTCAGTGGTCCGGCATGCCTTGCTCTTTCTTTCATCCCTGATGAAAGATTTCTTGCCTCTTCGAGGTTGCTGCACACACAGGATTGAGTCAAGATAGCAGGAATTTTATTTTATTTTTTATCTAAACACCTAAATTAGCACAAAAATACATTTGAGCTGTTTCTGGAATTAATTCGATTTCGGTTTTTATTTAATTTAATAACTAAATTTATACATTCAAGTTCTGTTACAATTTTTAAAAGTTAAGTTTGAATTTGAAGAGATTTACATTATGTAGATTTTTTCATTAAAATATAAAAAAACAACTAGAACAGTTAAACAGTTAGATCCATAAATATTTGGACATCAACATAATTGTAACATTTTTGGCTCTATACAGTAACACAATGGATTTAAAATGAAACAAAGATGTGCTTTAACTGCAGACTGTCAACTTTAATTTGAGGGTTTTTACATCCTAATCAGGTGAACGCTATTGGAATTACAACAGTTTGCATATGTACCTCCCACTTGTTAAGGGTCCAAATGTAATTAGGCAGAAAAATAATCTTATATCAAAATTTCACTTCTTAATTCTTGGTTGCAAATCCTTTGCAGTCAATTACAGCCTAAAGTCTGAAACGCATAGACGTCACCAGACGCTGGGTTTCATTCCTGATGATGCTGTGCCAGGCCTCTACTGCAACTGTCTTCAGCTCCTGCTTGTTCTTGGGGCATTTTCCCTTCAGTTTTGTTTTCAGCAAGTGAAATACATGCTCAAATGGATTCAGGTCAGGTGACTAACTTAGCCATTGTAAAAAATTCCACTTCTTTACCTTACCTTCAAAAACTCATTGGGTGCTTTTGCTGTTTGCTTTGATGGCTTTCAGCTTTACTCTGACTCATACTACCATAATAATAAGCATTAAAGAGCCCATATTATGGGTTTTTGAAAATTCCCCTCCATGTAGTGTGTAACACAGCTCTAAGTGAAGTGAAGTATCCAGCTAAGGCTTAAATCTGTAAGAATACAGTGTTTAAAACGGTTGATTCATCTATAAAAGAGTCGACTCATAGTGCTTCAAACGAGTCGCCTTGATACCGATTCATTAGGTGTTTCGCCATGACGTATGAACGAAACCAAGTTATTCACGTGCACGCGCAAACCCGGAATATTTCAAACCTGAGGCCCCGCCCTCTGACGCAGAAACCCAGACACACACACACACACACACGCACACAAACATGCCGGTCGATTGAAGTCACACTGCAGATGGACATTATCGATTCTCTACCCAGAGATGAAACCTCAGCATTATAACCAAGCAGTTGGAAACTTCTGGAAACTACAGGCTACAAAGAATACTTCATCTGAGTTTGTTAAAGGAAGGATCAGTAAAGAGTAACTTACTAAAGACGTCAGGATGAGTTTCTTCCTCCATTTCTCAAGTGTAAGTATGTGCGATTAAAGTTGCCTCGTTGACTCTAGCTTGCAAATGTATTTAGTTGTGATTTGTTACTTGTAACCGCGTGTACTGTATCAGGTTAACTGGCTATATTCTCTTATCGCGTGCAAAGTCACGTTAAAAACGCGACGCGTGCTGTTTGTTTACGGAGTTCCGTGGCAGAGGTCTGCATTCCCGCGGCTGTCCCCGCACCAGATTTCTGCGCGGGAATAAATTTCCGAATCAATCGCGGGAGCGGTCGGTAACAGGTTTAATTTGGGACGGGAGCGGGCTTTCTAGCAATATCGTGGATATTGCTATGCGAATGAGACAGAGCTTTGCCTGCCTGTGTGTCTGCTTGGCGCTTGTGTGTATGTGTTAGTGCGCGCGTATGAGAGAGAGAGAGAGCTCTGTCTGGCTGTCTCTGGACTGTTTAGCTGGGTGATTTTCGGTTATGTTCTCCCCCGCTCTTTAGCGGGATCGGGCGCGGCGGGCAGAAAACGGGGCGGTTCGGGCACCGGGACAAGAAATTCTAAATATAAGCGGGAGCGGTCGGGTTCAGGCTAAAACCTGGAGGGTGCGGGCGGAAGCGGGAGCGTTGTCGTCCAGAGGTGTGTGTGTGTTTGTGTGTGTGTGTGTGTGGCAGCTAAAATCCACGCCTACACTATGGAGCGCGTATGAACTGTGATTACTTTTATATTGCTGATTAGCTATTGGGCATTTCATTCTCTGACTGAAGGCAGTCAACCAATCGTGACAGACTGTCATCGGTCCAATCAGCGCAGATTAGCTTCGCGCTAAGGAGGGGTTTGGGAACAAATGAATCACTGGACGATTCATACAGGAGTCGCTGGGATAATTAGGTAAAAATAAATGCAGATTATAAGACCATGAAAGTGTTTTTTGACTTTGCATGCATATTAGACTGTTGTTGGAGACCCTTACAACCAAGATATGACCCTATTTCATGTATAATATGGGCTCTTTAACAATTTTAGCTCATCAGTGAAAATGATTTCTGCAGGACTCCTGTTCCACACTCTCAACGACATCAAAATACAACAATTTAAAATAAAATAAGGATTAACTAAAATCAATCAAACATACCAAACACGCTCTGACATTTATTTATTTTTATTGTTTTGGGAAGAGGAAATTCTACACATGTGATTGTAACAACCAGCAGCATTTTGACATTTTTTGTTTCATCAGGAACGCGTCCCAGACCACCTTCAACAATCCAAGTGAGATCCATCTTGAATGTGTTTCGGGGGGCATTTACAACTGTCCTTTTAGCTGTAGCGATCCAGTCAGGAAAAAAATGGGTGTAAACAGCCTCTATATGTCTATTTCAGTTTGTTGTCTTGTGTTAATTTTTGATAGTGTGTTCCCTGTTTAATAAAACTACTTTGTTCTAATTCCTCATCATGTGTTTAGGATAAGATATAAGAATATGTACACAGCATTTATTACAAGCATTAATTCTTTTTTTCAAGAGAGAAATCAACTTAATTTAGAAAGGAAATGTTGTAATTCAGGTAAGAATGCAATTATTCTTTTTCATAAAACACATATACTTCTACAAAATACTTTATTTAATTTATATGTGTGTGTGTGTGTGTGTGTGTGTGTGTGTGTGTGTGTGTGTGCGTGCGTGCGTGCATGCATGTGTGTGTGTGTGTGTGTTACAAAAAGTTTAAAAGCCTACCATCTTTTCAGCCTTTGGAAAATATCGTCGTTTACTGTGTCTGTAAAAAGAGGTCAAGCTGGTCAGTTTAAAGAGCTATTTTAATGCTTTACTAGGCTATTATTATAACCAGGCAAGTTAGAGTAAATAGGCAAGTTGTAAACAATGGCTTTTTCAAAACCAATCAAAAAATATATAAAAGATGCCAATAATATTTACAGTTTTTTACGATTGCCTAAGCACAATTTTGAAATTAAGGCCCATTTTGTCAAAACACTACACACAATTTACACATCGACACACAAACAGCAGAACACATCAGATCTTTTCTCAAATGAAACACTTCATTCAAAACCTTACAACCATATAACAAACCACATTTTTAACACCGTACGGAACACACACTCGCTTCATTCAATATAAATCTGTTTGCTTCATTTACACAATGCTGATCTCAATCTTAAACACTCGTATCATTTCTAACTGACCAGAACTGATTTAATCAGAGTTTGATAGGCATTGCTATGAAGTACATGAACATACTGTATTCACCAAACAGTGATAGACTGATAGCTAAATATTGCCCTATCCTAAACCAAACTAAACCATACAACAAATGTAAAGCGTGTTTATTCCCATTCCCTTTTTCCAGTTTACCAATCTTCCTCCTTTTCGTACTTCATCTTCCATACTGCGACATTGCCTTCCATATTTATTGAAGATTAATATTTATAGCTCCTGTACAACATTTATTGAAGACTAATAGTTTTTACCTATTGCTTTTTTATTGTGGTTACAGCTAATTGGTGTGTCTACAATTTTACAGCAGTGTGTATGCACACCTGATGGCTGTGTTTAACCTTAGCACTCGTAAAAGAAACTGTAAAATTCTTTTAAAAAATGACTGATTTCTAATATATGTGACAGAAAAATTCTCATATTCTAGGCTTAAATTACTTCTGTCTCTAGTCCACTCCTTCAAAACCTACCAGTTCCATATATATATATATATATATATATATATATATATATATATATATATATATATATATATATATATATATATATATATAAGACTTATAAATAAGTCTTCTGTAAATTAATGTATAACAGCTAGGTCAAAAATCTGAAGATGTCAACGACAAAAAAAAAAAAAAACTCTTTGTCTCCGCTACTTCCTGCAAAGAAAATCAAGCTACTACATTCCTTGGGATTTTTATTTTTATTTTTTGTATTTATACTGTTATTTTATTTTTAATTGTAAATATGTACAAACTTAGTACAAGAGAATACATCTCACAACAATTATGAACAAAGTAAAAAATGAGAGAAATTATTTTATTCATACAGTCAAAGTTTAAACAGATGCCAGGGGTAAAATAAATAAATAAATAATAATAAAAACATTTATTTATTTAAATGAAATTTACACATGCTTCATGTTGTTTCTGTTACATAGTGTAGTTAATCTCCTTTATGAAATGTTCACAATTTGACTTAGCTTTGGCCCATTTGGCCATTTCTTGACTCGAATATGGTATTTCCCCTTGAGAATTTTTAAAAATGTTTTACTATGTTTACCAATTACCAAAGATATGCTAGTTAACAATTTTGTACATATATTGTAAATCAGCATAATATTTAGATAATGCCAATAGCAGCCGACGACTTACCTGTTCATCGCTTGTTCTGTATTATGAGCGCTGAAACCCCGCCTTTAAGAAATCTTTACTGTCTGTCGTAAGTGATTTACATACTGTTTGGACCTATCAATACGCTCTCCACGTCACATCCTGACAAAATGAATGCTTTCGTCACTTCTTGATAGCGATGCTGAAACGAAAGTAAGCCTTCAGAATTACATACAATGCATAAGTTTTATTTCTCGATAAAAGAAACTTTGCCCAGAGGAATGAGAGTGGAAGTGTGGAAATGACGGAAATTCTGGCTTTCTATATATGGGCAATGCGTCCGGATCTCAAATTAAAGTTACTTTCCTTTGTTGTTTAGGCTATATAGGTGTATATGAAAGGCTTTATTGTCAAATCAGCTTGTCTTTAGCTGTCACATTTGACTTTCTCTTTAATGAAGTACTCATATTCAAACACTTCCATAACTCAAATTTCTAGGCTAATATTTTGAAGTAATTAATTTATTCATTTGGATTTATTTATTCATTTGGTGTATGTGTGTAGAAGATGATGTTTATAATATGGTCTAAATACCCTTTATTAAAACCAAATGAAGAACAGGCCGTTGTATTGATCAGGAATATAGTCAAGAACTAACTTTTGCTGCTTGTTCAAACAACTTATTAGCTAAAACTGCACAATTCTTAAGATTTTTTGGGGGACAACTTAATTGTTTTATGTCCAATCCACTTAAATTTGCAAAACTTATGAAATTAACTTAATCAGTTTGTGTCAGGACAACGTGAAATAATTGTGGAACCCTGAATTTTTTACAGTGTATAAATATATAATATACACTCACTGGCCACTTTATTAGGTACACCTTACTAGTACAGGGTTGGACCCTGTTTTTCCTTCAAAACTGCCTTAATCCTTTGTGGCATAGATTCAACAAGGTACTCGAAATATTCCTCAGAGATTTTGGTTCATATTGACATGATAATATCAAGCAGTTGCTGGAGATTTGTCAGATGCACATCCATGAAGATCAAAAGATGGGTACACTGTGGTAATAAAGGGATGGACATGGTCAGCAGGTAGGCTGTGCCATTGCCACGATGCTTAATTGGTACTAATGAGCGCAAAGTGTGCCAAGAAAATATCCTCCACACCATTACACCACCACCAGCAGCCTGAACCGTTGATACAAGGTAGGATGGATTCATGCTTTCATGTTGTTGATACCAAATTCTCACCCTACCATCCAAATGTTGCAGCAGAAATCAAGACTCATCAGACCAGGCTACGTTTTTCCCAATCTTCTTATGTCCAATTTTGGTGAGCCTGTGCGAACTGTAGCCTCAGTTTCCTGTTCTTAGCTGACAGGAGTGGCACCCGGTGTGGTCTTCTGCTGCTATAGCCCATTCGCCTCAAGCTTAAACGTGTTGCGCATTCAGAGATGTTTTTCTGCATACCTGCTGGCATGTGATTGGCTGAGTTTGACAGGTGTTCCTAATAAAGTATTAAATATGCCTATTAGAGATTTATGCTGACTGCAGGCCTATTGCATTAATAAGGAGAAAGCAGCTGACCCAAAACAGCAAATGTGGACCACATATTATAAAACAATAGACTATACAAACACCATATGATGACAAAATACATTGAAATGTTCACTGTGCAGTGGAATAATTTCATAATTTCTTGGAAAGCAGTGATAAAGAAAAACCTTATAATCATTTATTATGATTATAAGGTTTTTCTTTATCACATTATATGATTTATTATAATGGTTATTGATCATTTTATCTTTTTATTTTTTTTACAAGTGAAAGTGTCATAATTCCAGTCAATGATCAATGCTGCCATCCATCTCTTTTGCACTTTTCAGTGGTGATTTCAAATTTTAAAGTCTAGCCTATACCAATATCTATAAAGGTATCTATAAAGATACAACTTTGACAGCATTGCGTCAGTATTATTGTGCCATTTACAAGCTGCTGTACTGTAATTTTGTATTTCTGAAATATTAATTGCTAATTATATAATGATAATCAAGCACAAGTCACCCTGCCTTTTTTATTTCGTTGGAACATTTTCAGATTTTTAGCTTACTGTCATATTTATAAACCATCACTTAGGGAGTTATACATAACATATTCATTCTTTATGGGGGGGGGGGGGGGGGGGGGGGGGGCGGGGCATAGTCCCTTTATTAATCTGGGGTCACCACAGCCATGAACTGCCAACTTATCTAGCATATGTTTTATGCAGTGGATGCCCTTCCAGCTGCAACCCATTATTGAGAAGCACCCACTCACTCTCATTCACATTCATACACTATGGTCAATTTTAGCATACCCAATTCACCTGTACCACATGTCTTTGGACTGTGGTGGGAAACCAGAGCACCTGGAGGAAACCTATGTGAACACCAGGAGAATATGCAAACTCCACACAGATACGCCAACTGAGCCAGCCAAGGCTCGAACCAGCGACCTTCTTGCTGTAAGGCAACAGTACTAGCCACTGAGCCACCATGTTGCCCACTACTCATTATGTAATTATAATAAAGTACAAGTCACTCTGCTTCCTTTTTATTTTGGTATAACATTTTCAGATTATTAGCTTACTGTCACATTTATAAACCATCACTTTGGGAGTTATACATACAATATTCATATATTTTTTTTTTACCAAATTATTTAATTTATGATTTGAATTAGAAATGTTCTGAAATTATTGTGACATGTGATTTAGTAGTGATATATAATGTGGTTTAAGACCTATGGAGCCAGATCAGTCTCAAAAATAATGTTTAGAAAATAAAATTTGTAAATTCAAAACACAATTTATAAATACACAAATCCAAGTCTTAAATTTAAAACAATTAATAAATGCCATACCTGTCAACCCTCCCGTTTTTCCAGAGACTCTCCTGTATTTTACAGTTCTATCCTGCTATAATACCTTAAAGATATTTTCTCGTATTTCTCCAGTATTTTTAATCTTTCTATGAAGGGTGGCCATAAACATTAAAGAGTCAATCTTCCCTATACACAACCCATACCGCCGAACCACCAGGGGACACCACTTGCTCTTAAATGTGAATCTGTTCTGTGCTTTCATTTTAATTAGGCATGAAAACACTTTAAAATAAAAATATAAAGATGGCAGAATTTCCTTCCTTTCCATTACAGTCGCCCCTCTTATGCAACCCTCAAACAGTCAGTTCATGTAGCAGTGAGTGACTGTCAGACGTGCTCCATAGTGATAAATAGACGTGTTTCCCAAATGGATTCTGTACATGTGATTTGAAGTGGAGTGAAAGTGGACACTGGGTTTTGGGTGCGTGTTTGAATAGACATATACCAACATAGGCTCATTCTGAAAACGTAGTCCTAAAGCAGTTTCTGGAGACCGCGAATTATGTAGTCAGAGGTATGTATGGCTGAATTTATTTTTTAAAAGAACACTACGGGGTGGTATGACGCCCTTCCTTTTCACGGTTACCAGCTGACCACTTACCTCCGTGTGGATGGCTTTCCCGCTGAAACCAGTTTGTCCCGTCAGCTCGTCATGTAAGTCAGCAGACATGAGACGCAGAGAGGAGTTGACTACGATGATGGGGTTCGAGTCCGATGAAGACCGGTTCCAGAAAGTAAGACAAAAACAGTGCTTTTCTTTTTGGGTTTAGGGAAGTGGGCGGGTGGGTCAGTCAGTCAGTCAAACAGTAATTCAACAGCAGCCTCTGGTGGGTTTATGCGAGAACAGCAGGAGTGAATGGCACTCGCAAGAGAAATTTGAGATCTCAAAAAGCGTACACAGCGGCAAAACAAGCTGCAAAAATACATACCTCCTGGGATATATTTTGTGGCCTCAAAACAAATTTTGTCTTAAATGAGCATAAAAAGTTAGAAAAGCAATCGAAAGCTTTTATTATAGATCTGTGCATTTTTAAAATGACACCTCTGTTGTTTAATGCAATTAAACAAAAAATATAAATGAAGGATTCATTCGCTGCTCTTTAATCAGAATGTTTAAAATATACAGTGAGATTTGAGAACTTGATTCAATTGTTTTATAATAGCTATTAATTTAAATAGGCTAAACTGTTTGCTAATTTATTTGCAGCATATTCTCATGTACTGTATACTATTTATTCTATCCTTAGTAAATAATATTAATGATAATAAAAACATATTACTGAAGATTTCAACTGTTTATTTACATGAAACAGCTTCAGATAAACACTATGGCCACAGCCATGTCACCCTGCAGCCCAAGATCGGGTACTCACTGAAGCTAAACAGGGCTGAGCCTGGTCAGTACCTGGATGGGAGACCACTAGGGAACACTAGGTTGCTGTTGGAAGTGGTGTTAGTGAGGCCAGCAGGGGGGGGCTCAACCTGTGGTCTTTGTGAGTCCTAATGCCCCAGTATAGTGAAGGGGACACTATACTGTCAGTGGGCGCCGTCTTTCAAGTGAGACGTTAAACCGAGGTCCTGACTCTCTGTGGTCATTAAAAATCCCATGGCACTTCTCGTGAAAGAGCAGGGGTGTAACCCCGGTGTCCTGGCCAAAGTCCCTCTATCGGCCCTTACGATCATGGCCTCCCAATCATCCCCTTCCACCGAATTGGCTCTATCACTGTCTCTCCACTCCACCAATAGCTGGTGTGTGGTGAGCGCACTGGCGCCGTTGTCCTGTGGCAGCCGTCGCATCATCCAAGTGGATGCTGCACACTGGTGGTGGTGTGGAGAGACCCCCCCTCATGATTGTGAAGCGCTTTGGGTGTATGGCCATACACAATAAATGCGCTATATAAATACACATTACATTACATTTTACATTTATTTAGTCAATTTGGGGAATCCCGCATTTTTACATCCCAATGTTGACAGGTATGATAAATACACACATCCAATTTTGAAAGTCAATACACAATTCATAAATACACAATTTGTGATTTGAATTTATTAACTGGATTATGTGAAATGTGCTGTGAATGTATGAATTTTATTTTGTAAATGCGTTATTTTTGAGACTAATCTAGCTCCATACAAGACCTTTCCGGAACTACTTTATCACTGGGTTTACCCTGATAAAAAAACTAGTTTTCATCAGAAAATCAGAATCAAGCAATCAACAACAATAAAAAAATGAGTAAAATACTAGATAAAATAATGAGGGTATGTTAGTTAACAGTATAATGAACGTGAACAGGAAGATGAAACATGCAGTATTAATTATTAGATAAACCTCTTCACAGATTATTGCTAGTCCATTCTCTCAGACAGTTGTAACAGTCTCTCTGCTGCTTTGCGTTTGCTCCACACGAGTCTCTTAGCCAGCTCTTAAACTTCCACTCATCCTTGTTCAAAATTAGAAATCGTCCCAGGACATCCCGCGCTCTTATTAGACCCTTGTTCTGCAGTCGTCCACCCAGCACAGGTCCTATTCCAGGAAGATCATACACGAGTTTGTCCCCCATCGGCTCACAGCAGAATCGTCTGTGTTTCTGGGACGTCGTCATTGTGGATCGACAGCAACATTTGATGGAAACTCAGTCTAGGCAGAAAAAACCCAATAAGTTAAGACAACTCAGACCATTTGAGGAAACTGATTACTACAAACCATTTGAGTTAAAAAAAAACGAATCTATACTGAACTCCATTTAAGTTGAAGTAATCAGGTATTTAACTCAGTAATGAGGTATTTAAAAGAGTTTAAAACTCTTTTCAAATAAGTAGAATTAACTTTTAGTCAATTTTAAGTTAACTACACTCTAAAAAACGTTGATTTTTTTCTTTAACCCAATGGCTGAGATAAACATATTAGGTGGCTTGTTGGGTTATTTTTAACCTTTATTTGGTTATTTAATTTATAACTCAACCAGTTGGGTTAAAATTTGGAATTTCAACAGTCAACTGATTTAACTGACACTGAACAGCTGTATTATTATGCGTACAAATGTTGTTTTTGCGTTGTAATGTTTATTTAAGCTCTAGCGTAATATTATTGTTGTTATTTTTTTTTATCAAATTACCTCTCGTGTCGTTTTTTTTTCTATTCGTTTCACCAGCACTCTTAATTATTGATGATACAAACGTATGCTTCATGGCTGATAAAACACTTTCTCTACCTCCCGTGTTCATCTCTACAGTTTTTTTTGTAGGGGGGGGGGATAATACACATTTAGGATATTCGGCTGTCATTCTCGCCTTTAGGACCCAGCGAAGACAATCATTTACTTACACTGCCATAATTCTGAAATAATAGTAGTACTTCAATAGTAATACCAGAATGGAAAAAGTAACATCTAATCAAAATAACCCAATGCATTGGGTTAAATTATATAACCCAATGCATTGGGTTAAAAAAAACATAGTTGGGAAGGGGCTATAATTACCTATAGTTGGGTCATATGTTGGGGTATTTTTAACCCAACTATTTTATCAGAGTACACTCATTTCTTTTGATATAGCTGACTGTTGGGTTTTACAGTGTATTAATAACAATTCTTTTTTTGCAAGTCACAATAAATGTTTACTAGTCTTACATTATGTGTAGTCAGAATGGCCACAGGGGAGTTCAATTAAAAATGTAACAATAAGAGTAAATACTGAGATCTAATGAATAAAAAATGTACTAGCATATGTTCAATAAGTACACGGTAAAACCTAACAGTGAAAATCACTAAATTAAATACGTTAGCTTAAATTATAATTTAAAACAAAGTTACTTTAACTTAATGAAAAAGAGTTATGGTAATTCATAAACTGATTATATTGAGCAGAACCGAATGAGTTATGAATGAATGAATTATATTTTTGTGCTAACTTAACTATAGAAGCAATGCAAAGCCAATTGAGTATAGTTCTTTGGACTTAATTTGTTCTATTTACTGAACTCAATTTGATGTTTACGTTACTATATTCTAAATGTTTAATGATATCAACACAAATAATATGTTTACATTACTCAAACCATTTTGTTTCAAAACTTAAATGGTTTGCCGCAATCTGTTTCCTCAAACTGTTCGAGTTAACTTATCAGGTTTTACAGTGTACTAACCTAATAAATAAGTACTAGTGCCTTTTTAGGTACAGGTGTCTAATTAATAAATAAAATAAACTGGAAGTAGTCAGACTAAATTAACGCTAGAATAAGATTAAAATTAGTATAGGCTTATCAATGCATTTAATAAATAACCAGAATTATTGTAATGTGGCAGGAATGTTCTAATAACATTTTTAATAGTGTTCTGAGAATTTATAACATGAGAACATTTTGAATAACGTTATTATAACCAAACAATAACATTACAACATCTAAAATATGTTTTGGACGTTCTAAGAACATAAAAATAAATTTATGCAGCCTAATAAGAACTTTAAGATAACAGGACCTAGAATTGTTCCCCTTCGGTTGGGGAACTTCAGTGCCATGAATGGGAGGATTCGGATCAGAAGCCGCTTATCTGGAGAGTATTGAACGGGCCAATGAATGAAATTAATTGGCAGCGTAAGCTTGCGCAGGTGTGCGACATCTGCAATTATCTCAGCATATAAGCACACCTGAAGCCAGCAGACGCCATCCTTTTCGCTTCAGATCCTTTCTGAGTGAGTCGATGAGGGTTCCTCTTGCTGATCAGCACTTCAGAGCGAACGAGTGTGTCTCCCGGTCCAGAGTGGGTCTTCGCGGTGGCAGACGGTCGAGCTGGGTTACTCCCTTGCCTGCGGTTCTTTGGGTCCGGTCCTCCAGAGCGGTGCGTATAGTTGCAACTTTCCTAAAAGAGCAACACAGTCGTGCAGCACGTCCTTTTCAGGATGGCGCTCCGACTGTGCGTTTCTGGATGCGGGGGTTTCCTGTCTCCGGATGATGGACACGATCACTGCATTGCATGTTTGGGGGTCCAGCATGTTAATGCGGTGCTCGCGGGCGGTTCATGTCGTCATTGCGATGCCATGACCGTTGCACAGCTAAGATCGCGGCTAACTTTCGCAAGAGAGCGAGCCACCCCAGTTGCCTCCTGCTCTAAAAAAGCAGCGGGCGCTCGGGCAGATCTGAGGGTTTCAGCGGGAGCTAATCCGCCGCCCACGGGCTCGCGGACCTCTCGCTCCTCACGGCGCTCCATCCAAGCTTCGGGTGGTGAGAGTGATCCGTCTAACCAGATGGTAGCTCTCACACTCGCTGACACCGGAGATCAGATGTCCTCCGCGGCATCGGAGGGTGGGCTTTCACTGTCCGACGAAGATCCGGACCCGCTCGCCCCCTCCGGGCAGGTGAGCGCTGTCAAATCGGATCCTGAAGCGGACATGTTAGCCGTGCTTTCCCGGGCTGCTTCGGCCGTGGGGTTGGAGATGGTTTATCACCCAGCTCCGCGGCCGGACCGACTAGATGGGTGCTACGTAGAGGACCAGAAGGCGAAGCCTTCGAAGCCTCTCGTCCCCTTCTTCCCGGAAGTGCACAGTAGGCTCACGCAGTCCTGGAGGGCACCTTTCTCTGCCCGTGCAGCGAGTGCCTCCGCCCTCACCGCCCTTGACGGCGGAGCTGCCAGGGGGTATGAGGCGATCCCGTCAGTGGAGCGCGCTATCGCGGTCAATCTTTGTCCGCGCGGCGCCTCTACGTGGCGGGGTTTGCCCCGCCTCCCGTCCAAAGCCTGTAGGTTGTCTGCCTCCCTCGGAGCCAGAGCTTATAAGGCTGCGGGCCAGGCTGCTTCTGCTTTGCACGCGATGGCCACCTACCAGCGCTACCAAGCGCAGGCGCTGGCCGAGCTGCACGAGGGCGGGTCCAACCCAAGCTTATTACATGAGCTGCGCACCGCGACCGACTATGCTCTTCGGACTACTAAGTCCGCCGCGTGTGCGCTGGGGAGGACGATGTCCACACTTGTGGTTCAGGAACGCCACCTCTGGCTAAACCTGGCCGATATGCGCGACGTTGACAAAGTTCGCTTTCTTGACTCGCCCATATCCCAGGCTGGCCTGTTCGGCGACACCGTCGGTGAATTCACCCAGGAATTCAAGGCGGTGAAAGAGCAGTCGGATGCGATGGGCAATGTCATCTATCGGCGTGGCCGTAAGCCCGCTCCGCCCGCCGAGCCATCCACTTCCGCTGTTCCTCGCCGAGGGCGCCCGCCAACGAGTGCTGCCCCGCCCCCGCCTGCGCCTCCGGCCAAGCGGGCGCGGCGTTCACCTCGAAAGCAGGCAGCCCCTCCTGCCCAGGGCGCCGTTAAGTCCGGTAAACGGACCGCGAAGCGTCCCTGAGACAGGCCATCCGGAGAAGAGGAAACTTGCTCTTTCCCCGCTGGAGGGCGGGGCCCCGATAACAACGGTACTTTTCAGTGCCACCAAAACATCAGTAAAAGAGCACTTTTTCCCTTCCCCGGATGTGACTGCACGAGTTCTGCCAGTCCGGGACGCGCTGCCTTCCGGCTCGCAGACTCTACGTGCTTCGCCAGTGGCTCACGAGCGCTGGGGGGACGGTCTCCCTTTCCTCAGCCCTCCAGCCCCCTCTCCGGAGTCAGGGTGCGGAGCCAGAGCGAATCGCTCTCCTCCAGCTCTTCCGCGGGACCCTCGTGCTTCCCGGATCAGCACACCCACTCCGCGCTGCCCCACCGCTGGTACGTCAGCGATTGTAGCGATGACTCCATTAGCGAGGGCTCTGCCTGCCTGGTTAGCGCGGGCCAGCCCCTCGCGGTGGCTCATACGCACAATCAGACTCGGTTACGCGATTCAGTTCGCGAAACGGCCCCCCAAGTTTACGGGCGTGTATTTCTCCAGGGTCAACCCCCTGTCCGCCCCTGTCTTGCGAGAGGAGATTGCTGCCCTCCTGGCGAAGGGTGCAATCGAGCCGGTTCCTCCAGCCGAGATGGAGAGTGGGTTTTACAGCCCATACTTCATCGTACCCAAAAAGAGCGGTGGGTCACGGCCAATCCTAGATCTGCGCGTTTTGAACCGCTGTCTGCACAAGCTGCCGTTCAGAATGCTCACGCAGAGGCGCATTCTCCAATGCGTTCGTCCTCGGGATTGGTTTGCAGCCATAGACCTGAAGGACGCGTATTTCCATGTCTCCATTCTTCCACGCCACCGCCAATTTCTGCGGTTTGCGTTCGAGGGTCGAGCGTGGCAGTACAAGGTCCTCCCCTTCGGGCTCTCTCTGTCTCCGCGGGTCTTCACCAAACTCGCGGAGGGTGCCCTAGCGCCCCTTCGGCTCGCGGGCATTCGCATACTCAATTATCTCGACGACTGGCTGATTTTAGCCCACTCGCGGGAGCAATTGATTATGCACAGGGACAAGGTGCTTCGGCATCTCCGCCTACTGGGGCTTCAGGTCAACCGAGAAAAGAGCAAACTCGCCCCCGTGCAGAGGATTTCTTTTCTCGGGATGGAGCTGGACTCGATCACCATGGTAGCGCACCTCTCCGAGGAACGCGCTCGCCTGTTGCTGAACTGTCTGAGGGAGCTCGACAGCAAACTAGTGGTCCCACTGAAGTTCTTTCAGAGGCTCCTGGGGCATATGGCATCCGCAGCCGCCGTCACGCCGCTCGGGTTGCTCCATATGAGACCACTTCAGCACTGGCTTCACGATCGGGTCCCCAGACGCGCATGGCACGCGGGCACACACCGGGTCTCGGTTACTGCGCTGTGTCGCCGCGCCCTCAGCCCTTGGAACGACCCCTCGTTCCTACAGGCCGGTGTGCCTCTAGGACAGGCGTCCAGCCATGTTGTTGTTTCAACAGACGCTTCCAACACGGGTTGGGGGGCCGTGTGTCGCGGGCATGCGGCTGCGGGCCTCTGGAAGGGTGCCCAGCTGCATTGGCATATCAATCGCCTAGAGCTGTTGGCAGTGTTCCTCGCTCTCCACCGCTTTTTACCGGTGCTGGAGCAGCAACACGTGCTGGTCAGGACGGACAGTATGGCGGCGGCGGCGTATATCAACCGCATGGGGGGTATGCGCTCTCGCCGCATGTCTCAGCTCGCCCGCCGTCTGCTCCTCTGGAGTCACCCGCGGCTGAAATCGCTGCGCGCCATTCACGTCCCAGGCACGCTCAATCGTGCAGCCGATGCGCTCTCACGACAGCTGTTACGCCCTGGAGAATGGAGACTCCACCCCGAGTCTGTTCAGCTGATATGGGCGCGATTCGGGGAGGCCCAGATCGATCTGTTTGCTTCCCCCGAGAACGCTCACTGCCAGTTGTTTTTTTCCCTGACCGAGGGCTCTCTCGGCACGGATGCACTGGCCCACAGCTGGCCTCGGGGCATGCGCAAGTATGCGTTTCCCCCAGTGAGCCTGCTCGCGCAGTTTCTGTGCAAGGTCAGGGAGGACGAGGAACAGGTTCTGCTAGTTGCGCCCCTTTGGCCCAACCGGACCTGGATATCAGAGCTCTCACTCCTCGCGACGGCCCTCCCCTGGCGGATCCCTTTGAGAGAGGACCTACTCTCTCAGGGACAGGGCACCATCTGGCACCCTCGCCCCGATCTTTGGAACCTCCACGTGTGGTCCCTAGACGCGAGGAAGACTTAGGTAACCTACCGACTGCGGTGGTTAATACCATCACTCAGGCTAGAGCCCCCTCCACGAGGCGCGCCTACGCCCTGAAGTGGAGTCTATTCACTGAATGGTGCGTCTCTCGCAGAGAAGACCCCCGAAATTGCCAGATTAGTGTTGTGCTCTCTTTCCTTCAAGAGAAGTTGGACAGCAGGCTGTCGCCCTCCACTCTCAAGGTTTACGTGGCCGCCATCTCTGCTTATCATAGCGCGGTAGCTGGCGGCACCGTGGGAAAGCATAACCTGGTCATCCAGTTCCTTAGGGGTGCTAGGCGAATTAATCCATCTCGCCCCCCTCTCATGCCCTCTTGGGATCTCGCCCTCGTTCTCACGAGTCTGCGATCCGATCCCTTTGAGCCACTCGAATCAGTATCTCTAAGATTTCTGTCCCTGAAGACAGCTCTGCTGGTTGCGTTGGCCTCCATCAAGAGGGTCGGGGACCTGGAGGCATTTTCGGTCAGTGACTCGTGCCTGGAATTCGGGCCGGATTACTCTCACGTCATCCTGAGACCCCGCCCCGGTTATGTGCCCAAGGTTCCTACCACCCCCTTTAGAGATCAGGTAGTGAACCTGCAAGCGCTGCCCCCGGAGGAGGCAGACCCAGCCCTTTCTTTAATTTGTCCAGTTCGTGCTCTGCGCATTTATGTGGACCGTACTCAGAATTTTAGATCATCTGAGCAGCTCTTTGTCTGTTATGGCGGTCGGCAGCAGGGAAGTGCCGTATCAAAACAAAGATTATCCCACTGGATTGTGGATGCCATTTCACTCGCTTATTCGAGTCGAGGTCAGCCGTGTCCCCCGGGAGTTCGTGCACACTCCACTCGGAGCGTTGCATCCTCTTGGGCGCGTGCACGCGGCGCCTCTCTAACAGACATCTGTAGAGCTGCGGGCTGGGCGACACCCAACACATTTGCAAGGTTTTACAATCTGCGAGTGGAGCCGGTTTCCTCAAGGGTATTAGGTAACCCTTTGGTGATTGAGGAGACAACTCGGTAGGGTGTTGAAACACGCTTGCGGCGCCATTCTCCCTAACACGGAGGTACGTGCGCCTTTTTTATCTGTCAGTAAAGTTCCCCGTCAGGTGAGCCCTGCAGATTCCTCCGTGGCCCCCAGCACTGACTCAGCGGAGGAGTCACTTGCTGGCCCACTACGTTGTAGGTCTGCCCGCTGGTCAGCCCGCGTTTTGGGTATAGGTGCCTGCTATGCGTGATCCCCACTAGGCGATCCCATATGCTTATTCCGCCACGGTTAAGTCCCCCCCCTGGGTGGACCCGTGTCTTCCCTCTCCGCTAACCACTCTTTTGCTATGCGTACTCCCCCTTTTTAGGGCTAGTCCATAGGTAAATTCTGCCATCTATCCCCCCCCTTGGGTAACGGATGGCCTCCGCAGCGTCCTCCCTATCGGGATTGCACGCTTCCCAACGTACTGTCGTATTTCCTAGAATTATCTAGATGCTCACGACTTCCCAAAAAATATATCTAAATCCGTAAAACTTCTGTTGAAGTAGGATAAATTAGGGCCAGGGACACGTTGGAGGACCGCGCCCCCCATGATGTGGGTGCGTCACGCTTGCTTGACTATCTCCTCATCGGGGGTGTTGGTAAGGTGCAGTCATTATGGCGCTTTCCATATTCTCCCATTCATGGCACTGAAGTTCCCCAACCGAAGGGGAACGTTCGAGGTTACAGAAGTAACCCTTCGTTCCCCGAGGAGGGGAACGGAAGTGCCATATTCCGTCGCCATAATGACTGTCCCTTAGCTGTTTGAAAGTCTCTTCAGCTTAAAAGGATGGCGTCTGCTGGCTTCAGGTGTGCTTATATGCTGAGATAATTGCAGATGTCGCACACCTGCGCAAGCTTACGCTGCCAATTAATTTCATTCATTGGCCCGTTCAATACTCTCCAGATAAGCGGCTTCTGATCCGAATCCTCCCATTCATGGCACTTCCGTTCCCCTCCTCGGGGAACGAAGGGTTACTTCTGTAACCTCGAACGTTAGCTGGGATGAACTTGAAAACGACATAAATCAGAGCAGACAGAACGCGTGCAGCAGCTCCTGATGTCCGCCAGGGGGAGATGTACTTATAATTAACAAAACGAAAGTAAAAAAAGAAAGTAAAAAAAAGTTACTTCGTTTTATTATTAATGTAAAAAAATCTCGAGTCTTATCTGATTTGATGACCAAACGCTTTAACCTACATGATAATCACAGATATACCCTGTACGACAATTGTAAACTTAAAACTTTACTAGCAAACAAATAATAACAAAATACATAAAAAAATAGTATATGATATATGCTCAATGTAGTATCGTGCGTCCTTCATTAATGCTTAATTTTTATCATGAAAATGATTTTGCACAGTAGGCTAGCCCAACACGTCACCGGTATTCATCAATGATCAACAGCCAACTCACTAGAAGTCATCAGTAAAAATAAATTATAAACAGTGCAACTTCCTCTGATTCGAAATGAAATAAGCATCTTATCATGAAAAAAATCTGTTTCTTTACAATTCTCACAAACACTTACCAAGTGTTTTTACCCGACCTGAGTACTCGGCACAAAAACACAAGACAAGCCTTGCGTTTCCTGTTTGTGATGCTTTGCATTTCTTCTCTTTGATGTGATGATCTGCCTACTCGAATACACCATATTTAGAGTTCCTCAACTTCCTCTACACCAGGGTATTCGAGAACTTGGAGGCCAGACAGCAAGAGCCCTAAAATATGACCAGACTAGTGCTAGGACCCCACTAAATGTGTGTGTGTGTGTGTATATGTATGTATATATATATATATATATATATAACAGTTAATGTCAGAATTATTAGCCTCCCATTAAATTTATTGTCTTTTTGTAATATTTTACAAATTATCTTTAACAGAGCAAGGAAATTTTCACAGTATGTCTGATAATATTTTTCTTCTGGAGAAAGTCTTATTTGTTTAATTTCGGTTAGAATAAAAGTAGTTTTGATTTTTTTTTTAAAAACGATTTTAAGGTCAATATTATTGCTATAAGCTATATATTTATTTTGATAGTCTACAGAACAAACCATCGCTATACAATAACTTGCCTAATTACCCTAACCTGCCTAACCTAATTAACCTAGCTAAGCCTATAAATGTCCTATTAAGCTTTATAAAATTGTCTTAAAATATGTGTGTGTGTATAAGTTAGATAATAAAACTAAAACACAGGCCAATTTAGTGTTTGAAGTTGAACATCTTCCATGGCCTGCACAGTCACCACACTTAAATAATATAAAGTCACTTTAGGGTGTTTCAGAGGAGAGGTCAGGAATCGTTTTCTTCCACCAGCATCACACATACACACATATATATATATATATATATATATATATATATATATATATATATATATATATATATATATATATATATAACTAATAAATGTTTAAACTTGTTATATATGTACACACACACACATATATATATAGACACACACACATATATATATATATATATACACACATATACACACACACATATATATATATATAAATAACTAATAAATGTTTAAACTAGTTAATTACAATAATTATATATATTTATATATTATATATTTCTATAAAAGTAATGTGTAAAATAAATAAAGGTAATGCAGAATTGTTATACACTACATTTTAGCTCATGAATTGACTGAACTTACTGCAAGATGTGTTTTGAGAATCTGCTTACCTCAGAGTTTTAGGTTAATAAACCCAGAGTTCATGGTATATGTGATGGTAACTTAACCTCCCTTTTTGAAAACACCCCCATGTATGAAACTGTGAGAACCAGTGAAACCCAATAAGCTTGTTACAATGAAAACACAAACAGTAGGTGTCTTGTCATGGTATTGTGGTGATGCGGAAGAAATTATTAAATCCACAAGAGGTTTTTCAAATTTATTTCAACACATTTTCTCCTTTCAAAGAAAACAAACCCCTACATATTGTAACTCTTTTTCATATAAGTACATACATAAACATCAACAGTCATTAGGTATAAACAAAGCAACTGTGTTGTATAGCTTATAGATATCAAACCAGTGGTGAGAATGCCATGCTAAGGGTTTCTCAGTTCAACCAGACATACATGAATAAAAATATCCTCTGATTTAAAAGCAGCAGTGCATTAGACTAGGATTCTGGACTCTACATCAACAGTCATTCAAGTTCAGCATTAATACTGTAAAGAAGAGTGATTGAGGGTTATCCGTGCACTCTCTGTATTGCTACGTGGAATATTATAGACATATATTGATGTTTCACTGGTTCAACACATGGTTTGCTATGATTAGACTGCATTAACCTGATGCCTTTGTTTGCCGTTCTGTTTTTCCAAAGACTAAAACGAAGTACACTAACGGGATCTAGTAAACAGTCAAAAGTAATATTTTACACAATCCAGCATATATTCAACCATTCAAGCCTTGCATTTGTCAAGATAGGGGGAAAACAAGCCCGAATTGGCCTTCAATAAAGGGTTAGTTCACTCCAAAATTAATAAATAATAAAAAAAATAATGTCACTTCATGTTCTGAAGATTAGATTATTAATCAAACATGATACATTTCTGTTGCTCCATATTCAATTTATTCACCCAAAATGCTGAAACTTAAAAACATATGCAACAAGTTTGATAAATAAATCAATTCAAATGAGTCAAGTGGTTTAACAAAGTCTTATAAAGAGCCAAATGATTAGTTCTCACACATCAAGCAAGCATGCTAGAACTTCCGAAGAGAAGTCTGAACACTGCAAACATTGCCAATCAGTGTTTATATGTGAAAAATGATCATTTTATGAAGCATGTCTCTTTAAAACAGGGGTGTCCAAGCTCTGGAGGGCCGGTGTCCTGCATAGTTTAGCTCCAACGTCTTTCAACACACCTCTAAGAAGTTTCTAGTATATCTACAAAAAGCTTGATTAGCTTGGAACTAAAATATGCAGGACACCGGCCCTCCAGGACCGAATTTGGACACCCCTGCTTTAAAAGATCTGGATTAAACCTATCAATTGATTTTTATGTCTTCATGAACATCTTGAAGCATCAGTTTTAGGGAGTTGATATAAATTGGATTCACTACTGATCTGAGCAGAATTCCTAATAGTTTGGAGCAACATATGGTGATGAAAGTTTTCATTTTGGCGTTAACTAACCCTTTAAAACAACCTAGGAGGTAAAGACTAAAACTAATCAAGAAGGTATAAGAAAATAAATCGGTTCGCTTTTAAACTTTGTTTGGTTTTCTTATGCATAGCTCATTCGCAATAACTCCCACTGCCAATACTCCTATTCCCATAATATAGTGGTTTTCTTTTCTACCTCAACTGTTCAAAACATAGATGGAGTAAAATCACATTAGCTACAACAAAATCAACAAGTAGTAGCAATTCTATCCATTTCTATTGTGCATCTTCCAATTTATTTGCGGTATATAAATGAGCCTGGGAATTAGGACTTAAAAAGTACGCCTCTTTGAATGTATCCATGATGCGCGAACAACGTTTTGAAACACATGAGATATACAGTAAATGTTTAGAATTTAGTATGTTACGCCAAAAGGCAAAAACAAAAGTGCAGGGTTACAAGGTTAGCGGGGAGTTCCAGAGCCTCGGCTATTTTCCTGCACCTCAAAAACCCTGAGCTACTCGTTCATCCTTCACTAAATATCACAGTGCATTAAATATGGTGGACTCTGAAAAACTGAAATTGATCTGTAATGTTATTTTAGGGCTTATCGTGCGCAAATGAAAAACATCCTAAATGCGATTTCATTCACATTCTACGAAAATCCATTTTGTAAATCAGCCTTGATGTGCCAGGATGACAAGTCTCTGAGCAGCCTGATGAATATAAAGGAAAGACTGCGGGACCAAAAAAAAAACTTGAAATCTAATTTAAAGATTTGAATACCTGCTGCACAATTTCTTTCGAGCTAATAAATACAACAGACGAACCCTTCGGGAAAAAGACCTTCTGTCATGTCAGAGACAGTAGTAACATTTGCATGATGTAGCATAAAATAAACAGAACAAAAGATGACCATAAGGTATGAGGAGGCATTAAAACTGGTTCACAATTCCAAGACTTGAACTAAAGACAAAGACCTGTGGCAAGCGGGAAACGTCTGGAAGAGGAAGCTTTTTTCCATTTCGGCCAAGTCTGAGTTGAAGAGTTCTTGTGGGGAGTGAAGAAAAAACAAAAACCAAGTGTGCTTGTACAGCAGATATTATTTTCACTACGGTCATAGAGTCTCTCGTCAGAAGTGTGTTTGTGTGTGTGTCGGTTTCAAACAAGCATTCATACCCTACTTGAGCTGCAGAACGAGTCTGTGATGAGGCGTGAGCGAGTGAGTCATTGAGGGGTTATTGTTCTCCGCTTGAGACTGTTTATTTGTGAGAAGGTTTGTGTGTGTCACTGTGATGCAGTTTCACTGATTTCCAGGCCGTGCTGTTGTAGTTGAGCTCTGAGCAGTGCATTGTCATTCTTCAGGTCTTCAATCTGCAGCACAGAACAAATATATACCAATCAGACTTGGTCAGCATAATATGGAGTCAGATCAGTTTTAAAACTCATACATTTGCAAAAATAAAACTCATATGCAGAGGATAATTTACATTTACAAAATCCAAATGGTAAAGTCACAACACAATTTGTGTTTCACAAGCAAAAATCCAACCCTAACCCAAATGAATTGTGTTTTGATTTTGTGAATTGGATTTGTGTTTAAGGGTGCTTTCACACCTACACTTTTGTTTCGGATCGTGTCTCGTTAACCCAGTTAGCGCGGTTCGATTGGCATATGTGAACAGGGCAATCGCGCTCTGTTCCGCGCCAAAGTAATCGCTCCGAGATCGCTTGAATGAGGTGGTCTCGGCTCGATTGAAACAAACCCTGGAGCGGTTCGACTGCAGTGAGAACGCGATCCGATCCGAGCGCGGTTATATCACAGTGTTTTATGGATATGTAATAGGCTTACGGCTATAAGAAGAGAGAATTATGAGTAGAGCGGGAAGTTTCGCGAGTCTCCGGATGCCCGCAAACGAGTGATGATCTCCCGGTAATCTCGCGTCTCCCTCCCGGTCCTAGGCATCGTTGCGCACCCTTCTCACCCCTCCCCACCGCGTCTCTCCTCAGACACGTCGCGCGTGCGCACCCTGTCAATCCCCATCAAACCACCACCTCTCCTGACAGCTTAGCGGGACTTTGCAAAATAAACCCTGACACTCTGACCAATGTGAGGTGAGTTTACTTGCACGTGACTTGTTTTAGCTCTTTTGGTCCGATTAGAAACTTTGCAATGTGAAAGCGAACCGCTCCAAGAGCAAAGAGCAACAATGTAACAATTGTAATCTCTGTTTCGGAACAACTGAATCGATTCACAGGTGTGAAAGCACCCTTAAACATATGAATTGCCTTGTGTTTTTATAATTGGATTTGTGTATTTTTAAATTGTGTTTTGAGTTTACAAACTGTGTTTTGTGTATTTATGAATTGTGTTTTGAATTACGAATTGGGTGTTGTGTATTTACGAATTGGATTTGTGTATTCACGAATTGTGTTTGAAATTTACAAATTGTGTTGTGTATTTATGAATTGTGTTCTGAATTAATGAATTGAATTTGTGTTTATGAATTGTGTTTTGAATTAATTGTGTTTTGTTTATGAATGGTGTTTTAAATTACTAATTGGATTTGTGCATTTGTGAATTGTGTTCTTAGCTTACAAATTGTGTTTTGAATTCACAAACTGTGTTCTGAATTCACAAATTATGTTTTTGTGCATTTTCGAATTTTGTTCTGAATTAATGAATTGGATTTGTGTACTTATGAATGGCGTTCTTAACTTACAAATTGTGTTGTGTATTTATGATTTGGATTTGTGTATCTGCAAATTGTGTTTTGCGTATTTTCCAAATGTGTTCTGAATTTACAACTTGTGTTTTGTGCATTTATGAATTGGGTCCTGAATTAATGAATTGGATGTGTATTTTTGAATTGTGTTCTGAACTTACAAATTGTGTTTTGTGTATTTATGAACTGTGCGTTGAATTTACGAATTGGATTTGTGCATTTTCAAATTGTGCTAAACATACAAATTGTGTTTTGGGTTTTTATGACTTGAATTTGTGCATTTATGAATTATGTCTTGTGTATTTATGAAATGGATTTGTGTTTTCATGAACCGCGTTTTGAATTTATGGATTGGATTTGTGGAATTACAAATTGGTATCTGAATTTACTAATTGTGTTTGGTGTATTTATAAATTGGATTTGTATTCATAAACTGTTTTCAATTTACGAATTTTGTTGTGTATTTACAAATTGTTTTAATTTTACAAGTAGAGTTTTGTGCATTTATGAATTGTATTTTGAAGTTACGAATTAGATTTGCATATTTATGTATGGCATTTTGAATATACTAATTGGATTTGTGTATTTACAAATTGCGGGTTGAATTAACAAATACAATTTTGTAAATGTGAATTGTGTATTAATTTTATTTTGTAAATGTACTCTTTTTGACATGGATCTGGCTTCATAGCAAAACAACACAAATCTCACTAATAGTCAACACCAGCAATTTCACATTCGGTTGGCAATTGTTTTTCCAGATGATGCAAGGGATTTTTACTATTTACAAGAGTTAGTTGAGTTGGTGATTTTAAAGCTGTCTGAATCTATAATGTTAGTTTTTTTCTTTCACAAGAGGTCACGAGATGATTTAATAGCCTTGGCCAATAACAATCTCTGGGTTTTTAAATAGAGATCAATCCAAAGTTGTTTTTTAATTCTTTCAGTCACCAGATATGCTCATTCATTAAAAAAAGTGATACTTGCATTATCAAAATGTTTATGCATTTAGTTTATTATTGACTAGCTGTCAAAAGCTGCCTTTTTTGACTTGTCTTGCAGTCCAATACAATGTAATGTGCTGTTTCCATGACGATCGCACCTGCACTGATCAGGGATAGAGCTAAAATCTGCAGGAAAGTGGATCACGAGCTGTATTTGAGGATCCCACATATAAATACTAGCATCTGACTGAGGCACATGAACGATCATGTGAGACACATAGTTCCGGGTTCATAGGATTACAAACTCAGACGTCCACCATGAAATTATCTTTAACTAAAAGCAAAGCATGCATTAAAATCCCAGAGGAGCTATGGAGATTCACAGACATCCCCAGTTACAGCATGTTATGAGAAACAATTGCTGTCCGAACAGGCCTAAAGTCACATTATTAGGCTCACAATGGGGGCAGTACAGTGGAAAAAAAGAATAATGTAACATTTTAAATACAGAATTACACTGACACAACTGTTTCTGTTAATGCACAAAATGAAACATGCTCCAGGATATGACCTGGGAATGTTGAAAATGTAGGCACAATCAAGTCATAAAACTTTTATTTACTGCACAGCATGAAACGTTAAGGAATTAACTGAATAAAAGTACAACTGCAATATGGACAACTCTATTTTTTAAATCTGGCACCAGATTAAAAATTATATGTAATAAATAAAATCAAAATTATAGTAATAGTCATTTTACTGTAGTGTTATTTTTAGGAAACCCCAATTTTTCATCCATGTTTTCATTTAAACAATGGCTGCACGATATTGGAAAAATGTAACATTGCAATATTTTTTTTATTTTGCGATGTATATTGCCATACGAATACACTGATGACTTAATATTTGGAAATAATCTATAATGTTAGATCAATTGGGATGATTCTGCAGTGGGAATATATCTCCATAAAATCAAATACACAATCTATACAATTTTTTGGGGTCCCCTGACACATTTTTGTTGTTGTGTGTGCAATTTGCTGTGCATTTCTGCATTTGCATGGTGTTGTGATTATTTTCATGCATGTGCTCAGTCAGAGATTGATGGTTTAATGTTTACTATTAGCATCTCCATAAAATTTAATAAGCATTTTATAAACCTTTTGGGCTTCCCCAACACATTTTCATTGTGGTCTGTGCTATTTGCAGTACATTTCGGTATTTGCATGTGTTGTGAGTACTTTTATACATAACATATTTATAAATACAATTGGGAAAAATATACAAATTAAACAGTGTTTTATAGTTTAACAGTATTCAAGTACAGTAACTGAATGATAAAAATAGTTTAATCAAATTAATCGTAGTTAAGGTCAAAAATGGTGGAATTTCTTATACCTAAATGCTTTTGAAATCCTTCTACAATCACAAGCATCAAAAACACAAGCAAATGATAAATAATAATACAAACTTAACAGTGCATATATCCTGCGATGTGACTATTGCGAATGATCACAATGTGATATCGATTATTTAACCGATAAACCTCTGGATTTTAATGACTTGTTTGCCAATAAATGACTGTTTAAGCTGTTTGAATTTATTTGATCACTTTTTTAAAAGATTACCATTATTCAGAGATTTATGCCTTCATTTGATTACCATTTGATTTGTACGAGACCATAACTATCAATGCAGGATTAAAGCTTGCATGACTTGCTAAACTAAACTTTTAGTTTCGATTTTGGAATTTATGTTATGTTTTCATGATTTTAATTCATTGGCCTCGTTTCTACTAAACAACGTGGTACAGTTCGGGTCAGTACAGGTCACTTGCCATTAAAATGTAAACTGAACCCTTACTTGGTAGCAAAAATCATGTGATCGACATTATTTTCGCTTGAGAAATACAGTTGTATGGGCAGTTCACATATTACACATTTTGCAAACACAAGTTCATCATTTCATATGTTGAAGCGGTGCTCCTCACAATGTTCGTGTGTTTTAAGAAGTATTTCTAACACAAATGTGTACTGTACTAGGGTTGGTCCGTCAGACGATACCATCGCCAATCGCCGATAGCCAATAGACAACACAATGTTGAGCCGGCATCGCCGATTCTCTGCCTTCCCCTGTTGCAAACACACTCGGGCCCCGTTTACACTCATCCATCTTAGTATAAAAATGGCATTTTAGAACGAAAATGATATACATCCACACCGTGTTTTAGCTAGCATTTCTGAATAGCCCTCCATTCGCTGAAAACGCACATCACGTGACCAGGTGGTAATTTGTGTGCAACTTAAATTTATTTATTTATGATCTGTTTATAGGTAAAACAAACACCATGCGGGTCAGTTAGTTGAAATGGTAAGCTACAAATAATTTGTTTTGAATTAATTAACTATTCATAAATATTTAATTCACCTACGACAACGATGACATCATCCATTGCAGGGTTTTTCATAGTCTAAGACAGTGGGCCTCCCTTTTGACACAACTTATCCATTGGCGCCCCCCTCCTCCCAAACACGCACGCACGCACACACGCGCACGCACACACACACAAAATTCTGGAGGTTTTCCTGCTACCTCATCATGCTTGGTTGGGTGTCGCCGAAGTTTAGCAGGTCTCATGCTGTCATTAGCCAAAATATCTTGACAAACCACACATAAAGGTCGTGGTTCATCAGCTGGTCCTGTCTACGTAAATCCTAAACTCAAATACTGATCATCATATCGTCGTCTTTTGGGTTAAAGCCCTGAACTTGAGCGCTTTGAATCGGGGGGTCTCAGAAACCGATCCATTGTATTAGCAGCATAGACTGTAAATTAGCAGGCATATACCTGTATTGGCGAATTCATAGCTATGGCCTTCTGGGTAAAAAAGTTTTTCTTATTTTTGACGTATTATTATTTTTTTTAGCTTTGTTTAATTAAAACATTTAAAAATAATAAAAAAATACATATAATAATTAAACTTAATAATTAGATTTTTTCCCGCGCCTCCCCTGACATGCTCTGGCGCCCCCCAGGGGAGGCGCGCCTCACACTTTGAAAACTCCTGATCCATCGCAATGTTTTATATTAGCTCAAATTGGTCGACATCGCCCAACCCTATACTGTACCGAACCACACCACTCAGTGAAAACAAGCCACTATTCTTAAAACTTAATTCTACATTAATAAACGCATTTGATCTAATAAGTTTTGTAGTGCCAGTAGCCATTGACTCATCCCCTACACCTTAAATGGCCTTTAGTTGAGTAACATAAAAGCTCCTTTTCACTTTTGGGTGAACGATCCCTTTAATACAAGACCTTTTAACTATAAGACCCCATTGCATATTTAGCATCGCCAACATACATACCTGTTGTCTTAGTAACTCATTGTCCACTTGTATTCTCTCCACCTCCTTGTAGTTCTCCTGCAGCCTCTGGTTGGTCTGTCGAAGTTCTCTAATGTAGTCGCATGCTTTAGACAGGATGCCTCCTTTACTCTAGAGAGAAAAAAAATGCTCGGAAACATTAGCACTTTTTCAACAGGTGCATTGAGAAAAACTTTAGTGCTATAAGAGTGACTTACTGCTCCTGTTTTGGTATTGTCCATGTTGCAGTCTGGGATAATTTTAGAAAGCGTGACAATCCAGTTGTTGATTTTGTCTCTTCTTCTCCGTTCCACTTCAGAAAACAATTATAAAAACATTTAGCAACAGATCTACTCTTATACAAGAACTCAAAGTGTTACATGGAACTTTGAATGGTCTACTTTCTTCCCAATGCAGGTTTCCAGACTTTAAATATAAATAATTAAATCAATGCATGTACAAAAATATATAAATACAAAAATAATGCAATCAATTAATTCTTATTAGATGGAAATCTAATCCTACATGTTTAAGATGACTATCCGTAAAATTGGTTGCGAATGATATTTTATGTTAGATTAAAAAAATGTTTTTATATTTTTATGCCACTAATTCAATTTATGCCATTGGTCACGTAGCTCCCATTTACTGATGGTCAGCTGTTCTTGCTTCCGTTGAAATGAAACATGTTTTGAGCTGTAAATAGAATGCATTTGTTCACCTTCATTGTGCTGTGCTCTTCTTCTCTCGTCACGAGGTGCCCTTGGGCCATCAATCTTCCTGCACAAGTAAAGAGCCGAAAAAAGTAGATGCATGTTAGCTTGCTCAAAGTACCAAAAACCACCAAAGGAATCTGCAAGACATCACACACCTCAAGCTATTCGGAAATAAACATTTCTTAAACCCATTTATCACCAGTAGCACAACCATTCAGTACCACAAACTCCATCCAGATCAATTTAATTTCACCCAAAGATTTGCTGAGTTCTCATTTTAAAAACGTAATTCTATGACCATTTACTCGCCCTCATGTTGTTCCAAACCCATTAGAAGGCCATTCATCTTCTGAACACACAGGATTTTTAATCAAATTTGTGTTGCTCATGCAAAACTGGCGCATCACAAAAAGTAAATCCACATGAATCAGGTTTAATCAAAGTCTTCGAATGAGATATGATCAGTTGATTTGATAAATATATTAATTTGTGACTTTTTTTGTAGATTTTTTTTCCCATTGTTAAAGGGGTCTTATTATGGTTTTACTTTTTAAAAATTGCAGTAAGAGTGTCGTTTTTATCTTTGGTACACAACATAAGTAAGTAATGTGACAGTCCGCTCACCACACATCAGCTATAGGGGGGAGTGGAGAAATAGTGATGCAGCCAATTTGGTGGATGGGGATGATTAGTAGGCCATGATGGGTAAGGGCCAATGAAAGGAATTTGGCCAGGACACCAGGGTTACACCCCTACTCTTTACGAGAAGTAGCATGAGATTTTTTTTATTGACCACAGAGAGTCAGGACCTCAGTTGAACCTTTGATTCAAAAGATGGTGTCCACTGACAGTATAGTGTTCCCTTAATTTACTGGGGAATTAGGACTCGCACAGAAAGCAGGTTGAGCGCCCCCTGCTGGCCTCACTAACAACACCTAAAACAGCAACCTAGTTCTCCCATGTGGTCTCCTATCCATGTACTGACCAGACTCAGCCCTGCTTAGCTTCAGTGAGTAGCCGGTCTCGGGCTGTCCTGCCAACTTTCTACTATTAACAGAAGCTCACGACAGCAGCCCCCCTTAAGCTCTTCTTATTGGTGCACTGTTTTTAGATCTGACTGTGATGAGCTAAGCTGCATGTGAAACTTGAAGTCACTGCATTTTAAATATTTCACCAAAAAATAAATTTAAAAAATCCCCAAAAAAAAAAAAAAAAAACCACTGCTTGTGTGCAGCGCATCAAAAGACGTGCATTGAAGAGGAAAAATGCATTTTGTGTGAATAACCCTTTAGTCTGTACTGCAGTGGAGAGCTGTTGGATATACAACACGTAAACTCATCAGCATCTCCCAAAATACATGAAAGTGGTTGTTTAACTTAAACATTCTGGTTTCCTAATGATGTTCATTGCTGTCTTTTTAGATATTCAATTACATTCAATTCAGCTTTATTTGTATAGCGCTTTTACAATGTAGAATGTGTCAAAGCAGCTTCACATAAATGGTCATAGTAACTGGAACAGTGTAGTTCAGTTTTTAGTGTTTAAGTTCAGTTTAGCTCAGTTCAGTGTGATTTAATCATTACTGAGAGTTCAAACACTGAAGAGCAAATTCATCGATGCGTAGCTCTACCAATCCTGAACCATGCAAGGCAGTGGTGACAGCGGAGAGGGAAAAAAAAACTTCACCTGACGGGAGTGAAGAAAAAAAACCTTGAGAGAACCAGACTCAGTTGGGCAAGACCATTTTAATTTCTCCGCTGGCCAAAAGTCTTGTGCAGAGCTTCAGTCGCCGTGGTATATATCAGTGTGTATTTAAAAAAAAAAAAAACATAAATGGTTTGTTATGCATTTAAATGCTTGCAACCCAAAACAAAAACAATGTTATATCATTAAAAACACCGTTTTGATCTTTGACAAGTAATGCGCTTGACTTTCTCTGACTCAGCGCCAGCCTCCACAGAACTGACGGAAATTTGATAAGGTGCGTAGCAGTACTGCAACACTGATTAAACAGTTTGCCAAAAACATCACAGCAGGACAGCCAACCAATTACAGATTTTGCTTATTGGAAGGCGGGCTGGAAAGAAAGATATCGCAATAATGTAAATTATCTGAAAAATGTTGTACTTTTCGAACTATCCAGCATGATATCCAGATTTGCGCAGAATCAAGACTTTGTAAAAGAGCATAACAGGACCCCTTTAAGTATATGTTTATATTTATCGAACATAATATGCATGTTATTTATTATTAATACCCTAAATTAAATCCATTTGTTACATGAAGTGATCATATATCCTCAGATGAATTGAATCACATAAATATATTTTTTTAAAGAGTGCTCTGAGCAAATATCTTATTAGCGTGTAATGACATGAGGCTAAGTAAATGAACTAATCCATTAAGTGTGATGAAAAATTATTAACCAACCCAGAAAGAAACACATTAACACGTTTGAATTTTCCTCATTTTGTTATTTAGGAGTGGTTAGAGTAGATTAAACTGATATCTTCTGAACGTGAAGAAAATTCAAAACACAATCACACACACCTACAGTATTTACACAGTACTGAATTAAAAAGCCAGCTGCTCAGTATTGATTAATGGACTAGTGCAGTGGTATCTAGAGCAGAAGTACAGGCTGGCAGATGAAAGGGGTGGGGATGTAAAAGGTCTTCCTCACCAGTCTGATCTGCTGTGCTGAAGAGTCTCACGTTCACCAAGGTCTCTGGGGATGGCAGGCAAGTGGGACAAATTTTTGATTTGGTTTTGACCGCACTCAAACGAATTGGACAATATTTGGCATATTTGTATTTGAAGTCATGAATGAATGAATTTCAAAAATGTATTTCACACTCAATTTGAGAAGCTTTGAAAGACAGTTCAACAGCATCTGATTTAAAAGTTAATTTTGGGGGACGTTAAGGAAATCAAATCATTATGTACATGGGGTAGTGGGTTCAAAAGGTGGACTGGACTGTGAAGACTGGGAAAAGAGGGCCATGCTGACCCATGATCAGTACTTACGTTGAATAGGTGTGTGTACGAGGAGCAATGGTCCGCGGTGTTCCAGTTTGTAAAACATCTGGGGGACTCATCATCACGTAAAACTGACCTAGGGTAAACAACATTTTTTTTACATTATTTACTGCTCACTTCTTCATCCTGACTGAAGCGGTCTATTTATTATTTCAATCTGTAAGAATAATCATGCTCAATACAAACAAATGGTGAATTGTAAATTATTTGTACCAAGTTTTTCTAAAATATCATATAGTTTAATAGGACGTTTCACAAACTTGGTACAGACATCCCTTTCAGATGATCTTTTCAGTTTTTAAAAGACTTTTTAAATGGCTTAGATTAATATTGGAGCGGTGGTTCATTCTGCTGTGGTGACCCCTGATGAATAAAGAGACTAAGCTGAAGGAAAATAAACGAATAATATTGGAACTATATGTTAAGATGAATTTTGGCCATATTGTCCGGCTTTAGCCACACTTGCAGACAACTGTTTGTAATTCGTTCTTCCTCTTCTTCTGAGGTTCTCATTTAAACATCTTGCCACTTTAATTAGGTACTTTGTTACATTAGTTAGCTGACTAGAGCAGCAACTAGTTGGTACAATAGAAAAAAATGAAATGCCTTATTAGCATTTTCATGAATTCACACATTGTAATTAATATAACTTCATAGTCAAGCTTTATTTGAAATAATTATTAATGTTCACAGGAAAAACACTTAATAAATGGCCTGTTTTTACGAAGTAGTATGATTCAGTACAGTGCAGTACTAATTTTCTTCCATTTCCACTGTCAAAGGTACCAAAATAGCGGTTTACCCTCTTTGACAAGGATAACTAGCACAACAGTGCTTTACCAAAAGGGTGGAGCTAGACTCTCTGCTAAATGCTAGTAATTACAGATGCAATTTGCATACTATCAATCCTAAATAGTATTTCAAAATAGAATTAGTATGTCCCAAATCGTAGTATGTTGAAAGAGCACACCAAAGGTTGCCGGATGTTTCCTGGAAGCGTCCATACTCTAACTGCTGATATTGCCCACAATACAGTGTGCATTAGGCGTGAATTTGATTAGAACTACAAACATTGGTGAAAAGTAAAAAAAAAAAAAACTACAAACATGATGGACACACGAGACCAACCGTCAAGTAGAGAGGCTTCGGTAAAGATGTTTGTATGACTGTTAATGAATATCTAGCCAACTGGAAAATATTTAAATTGTGTTTTCTGTGTTATATTTCATCTGTGACAACAATACTGAACTTATATAAAGACATGTTTGGGCATTAACGTCTGAATGCAAACTTATCCACACACCCGAGCACATTTCTCTGCAGGAAAGACTCATGAATGAGAGATTAACCTGCTGCTGCTTGTCCAATAAGGTAGGAAATTAAATATGAAAGAAGTGTGGAAGATGTGTGGTTGATTGACAGGGCTCGTAAAATAAACAACATAACTATCTGTTAACGAGGAAGTAGTATGTCCCAAAAGCTTGTATACTCTTCTGTTACACACTCAAAAATATATATTTTTCCTTCACAAAGAAGTACATACTATTAGGGCATAGTATAAGTATGCGAATTGGGATGCAGCAAGAGAATCATCCCCAGCACATTAAACAAACAAGGGATGACAACATTAGAAGTGCCATTTTTGAACACAACACTGTTATAATACAATGATGGTGTGCAGCAATGAACCATGCTCAAACAAAGCTTGTCGTCTTCTTGTGGCAAACAGACACATTCCAAGAGTCAAGAAAAGATTCTCCTGTATGTAATCCATTGTTATTCATGAGGCCGTTTCAGAGTCATGTCTAAATGTAAATGAAGCATGAAGGACTTTGCTTCCTCCTTCTATTTGCAGATGCTTGCCATGCACCTACATTTGAAGCAATGACTTTAGACTTTGCAAAAGATGCGATGAACAACCTTTGCGTATTTCTACCTCGAGTAAAAGATGTTGATACAGCATGCCTACCAAGTAAGGGTACTGGCAATAAAAATGCAACCCTGAGCCAATGCTGAACCATACCACTCAGTGGATATGAGATGCAATATGTCATGTCAACACATTAGTGGTGGACTTGCAGGTATTGCATCTGTTATCTGCATCTTGCATCTGTTAATTAAACAGCTATAACCCCTGATAACATCATGCACTGCGTACTCAATGCCAGATGCTAGAAACAGTGCATCTGCATGATAAGCTGGGCTATTGACATTCTAGAATCATTATTACTTATTAACAGTGTCAAAGGCAGACAGTTTTTGGACTTTAGCGTGTAAAACTGACCTCCAGCCTGAGTGAGGGTGGGATCAGACGTGGCCTGCACTGAGACGGCTGTAGCTGTACCGTCACTGACAGTTGCTGCCGGGAAGTAGGCGAAGCGTGTTTCTCCACCCACTGTCTCCCCTGCTGGACTGCCTCCATTACTGAAAGGGTTCTGAATGACAGCCTACAGAGTGACATATAGTGGTGTTAGAGACACGCAGATCGCTTTCATTTATTGCATTTATCCCCATAGATCCTTCCAATTTGTCCCATACACACCTGTGCTACTGCTTGCTGTGCGCCTGCAAAGGCGGCTGTGGACACAACACTGACTGCTCCTCCATCTCCTGCTGCCTCCAAGTGGTCCTCTGTTACCTGGACCACACGATATGTCACCTATAACAGAAAGGTTTAATGACGTTAACAATGTTTCAAGCAAAATTTGCAAAGAAATCAGTCAACATTAATTGGCATTTGTAACGCATTTTACTTCTACAATTTGTTCCACTGTTATTGAAGAGCATAATTAACCAGACATTAAATATTGAAGGCAAATTTTATGGTGACTAGAGAACATTTTTACTTTGAAACAATTTGAAAAAGTATGGATAGATTGAAAAAGCTTGAAAAGTAGGGAGAGGTAAACTTTGGAAAATAAATAGATAGATATTAGTGTAAATTAGCATGTTATCAACATATATTTTGCATGAATTAGTATGAATTAGCATGATTTTAGTATAAATTACCGTGTAAAATTTTTATAAATTAGATACTGTTTACATAATGAACAGGGGGTGTGAAATACTAAAACATTTTTTGATAAGAATCCCTATAATGCACTTTTAGAACATCTAAGTAGTGTCTAAGTAAAGTCTAGGTCCTAGTAAAGTCTCAGTAACATCTCAGTGTAATAACAGTGTAATAACTTTCCCTACTGCCAAAATGTGTAAACGTGTGCAGATTAATCCTTCATTTACAATAAAACTAGGAATGAACGATATGAAATAAATACAGGCTGTTTAATAATGCATTTTATACATGTACACATTCAATTACGATGCTGGTGTGAATGATTATGTGCTAATGAGTAAATAAAGTTCACGTTTAAAGTGGAGTAATACTTTTCAAAATAAACAATTGAACAACACCCATTCTTGGCACAATTTTGAACCACTTTTTTGATCCACTCCAAATGTTGACTACTATTTAGCTAAAGGCCGGCTCACACTGTGCATTTTTTTTTATAATCCTTAAAGATTGTAGCATGTCAGACTGCACAAATATGGCTCCCATGTCACACTGTAAGATCTCAGCTGTTATAAGGTCAGACTGAACGACAATGAAGACACAAAAAAAAAAAACACTACCGGAGTTTAACGTCATCCACCCGCGACACTTTCACTATCCTGCGTTTTAAAATGATTCAGCACAGCAAATATAAACAATCTGTAGCAGCAATTTTGCAGACGGCATGTCTCAATAATAAACTCAGGAAGAAAAATAAACATTTAAATTGTCGCATGAATCGCATCATCAAATTCGGAGCTCCTATTGGTTCTGGGATTGACGCTCATCCTAGCAGTTGTAACACTGTTGTGACACTGCCAGAACTTCATCGGAGGAAAAATCTGACCGCAACAGGCACTAAGCGGCTGTCAGTGAACATGTCAAACCAACAATCAAAGATCACGATTTTAGCCCTGGATTTCAGGAATCTTTTAGGATTTCCCAAATTTGTCTCAGATGACAAAATCATGGCTGAAATCTCACAGTGTGAGCTGGGCTTTAGATGAAATATTATTGCTACAACAAAAATTTTATTGGAAAAGAAGACTGAATACAATTTAAAAATTACTAATAAAACCTAAAACTGAAAAGACATAAAACAAAAAGCTATTTACAGAAATATTAATAAATACCTCGAATAGTATTTACAAAAGGCTAAAACATGGGTAAAAGGACATAAAAGCATTTCCATATGACCAATTACTGGGACATTATACTACGAGACATGTTTTATTACAGAGTGACCTGAATGTGAACCCTGAAAAGGTCAAAGGTCGCACTGACCTGTCCTCCACTGTTCTCTGTCCGGAACTGGTACTGAACATTGTGGTCTGTAAACGCTGCTGCTGCTTGCTGGACACTCGCTATAGTAACCGCTGTCTGCTCCTCAGCCCCGACCCCCTCTCCTGAGAAATACACCAGAAATTACTTCATGAAAAATGTGAATCTTTTTTGTAAAACATTTACTGAATATGTACACTATTTAGAGCTGCGTGTTTTTACTAACCGTCCTGTAGCTGAACAACCTCCTCAGTTTCCTGTTTCTCGTGACTGCAAGAAGAGAGCAAATGTTTTAGGTCACATTAAGAAACTTCTCTCATCTTAATGAAAACACAGAAAAAAAATCATATGGGCTTTTGCCACATCCAAGTAAATAGAATTGAGGCAGTTTTGTGATATATTAATTTATATAGTATAGTTATATAGTTTGCTTGAAACACTGATTTAAAAGATTTAATAATGTTTTGTATTTATTGTAATACTATTAATTTTAGTTCTCGGATATCTGAATATATAATATGTATTTATAGAAAACAAAAGCTAAATTTATTTCAATTTATCTCTAAAAGGTTTTGTTTTGCATCAAAATCTAAAGGTTATAATTTATATGAAGAAGGTTTTCTGCCAAACTGCGATTGAATTTTATTTTAAACTCGAAAGAATGTTCAAATTCATAGCATTCTGTCTCAATAGACGGAGGAATAACAATTAAAAAGGACTAATCTTGAGGCAGCATCGCAAAAACCGGTTCAAGTGAGTCACTGAAAAGATCCGACTCACATAAAGATTCATAATGCTTCAGACATCACACTCGTACAGTTTTCAGTCTTAATACTAGCAAGTAAGGTGTAGTTTAAATCATTTAAAAATATAAATGGATTAAGTAAAATGTTCCAAATATTTAATATAAATTAGCAAGATTGGTCTACTTGGTGAATACGTTAAAAGGTGAACGCCCCCTTCACATCACCAACCAACTGTTAATTTTTGAAGTGCTTTACAAAAACCAACACTAATAAATAACGTTTTATCGAATAAGCACTGTTGCCAAATAAACACCACATGATTATATATTTTAAAAAACTTCTGAATTCATATAAAGCCTCTGGATGAAAACACTGGCGTTGGATTGTAGGCTGAAGGGAATTTGATGCATTAACGTTAAACTGCAGACAGGCTTTAGTGCCGAGAGCACCGAACACTAACTACATTTATCCATAAAATATCAGTTAACATCTTTTACAATTAAGAAACTGTACATTTTCATGCATTTCGGATAAATAAACACACACCGGCATGACATTTTGTATCTATAGTGGCCAAAGATCGGCAAAAAACACCAAATTAGCAATCGGGCTAATAGTCATATAAATATGTCGACTATCATTGTAAAACCGCCTGCGATTTGTTGTTTTCCTTAGTGTTATGCGTACCTTACGTTTGACTTACTGTGTTGTCTGCATGCACAAAAGTTAACAAAAGTCCGAAAATAAACTTAAAAGATGATGCTAACTGTCCCGCGATAAAATACAGAGCAGAAAATGGTTGACTTGGGCCTTGAGGGTGGCCGTACATAAAGGACGCGCTCTCACCTCGTCGAGGTGTCCAAGCTCTGATCGAGCATATCCATGAAGGCGAACGGATTTTAAAATGCGATATTCAGCGACACTTGAAATACGGGAGATGGAAGCGCTGATCACGGGGACAAACACACGGGTCATGTGAGAAAGACAGTCCAGGACACGTGAGGTGCAGGCTGGGCGAGGAGTTAAAATGGAGACCGCTGTGGAGGAAGACGGAAGGTGTACCGGTTACTGCTGCGTTCACTGCGCGGCTTTGTTGCGTATACTACTCCCTCCCGCCCTTCTCTCCCGACGAGCTCTCGACCTGTTGAGTCGCTAGCAGATTCTTTTCTGACTTTTACAATCCCGGCTTAACCCTACTACCGTTTAAAATTGCTTTGTTTGACTTGTGGTACTCTGAAATCTAATTTTCTGGTTATTTCGTAACTGCGCTGTATGGCTGTAAGTCCTCGCGTATCCATCCGCAAACGTTCTCAATGCGGCCACATTTTAGCGCTGCCGTTAATAAGATATGGAGTGGAATACGTTATTACAAACAAAGTGTGGGTTATGTTGAATTAAAAGAACGGTAAAACATTTTAGACACGAGACAACACGTGAATGATTGTTTATGTATCCTAAAACCGTTTGTATTTCGTTGGCAGTGTGTAGAAACAAATAACGAGTAACGTTAATATAAATTGACATGCACTTTAAACGGGTGAAACTTCAAACTTAAGTTTATGGAAGCTACAAGTACTATATCTAACTACTAGCCTATTGCTATTGCAACCTCGTGAGTTTCATGACGAATGACGTGATAATTTTAAATCGCATTTAATAAGTCCGTGAACTTACCTTGTATTTGCACCTTGGTTAAGAACCTGTCCACGTCAAACTTCATGTCATGTACATAACATTAAAGATGTACATTTAATTTTCCCCTCTGTCACATCAGCACAAGCCAAGGAATCGTGAATATGACGAGTGGTGATTTTTCTCAGGTGACCCCCGCGATCCAATCCTGGTTTTCGGTCAAACCACATGACACGAATGCAAGAGCAACGGATAGGAAATAGACGTTTATTCTTATTTGACATCAATAAACGGACCACCATTAAAGATCTGAAATATTTATTGAGTCGATATACATTTGTGTGATGGGTCCACAAATAAATATAAGATTGTTGTCGGTAGTAAAAGCGCTGTTCTTTGTTTTCCTGAACTTGCAGTGCTGTTGCCACGAGGCTGTGCTGCATGGCAAATTTGAGCTGTTTGACATCAACACTAAATGTCTCGTTTGAGGGTTTTTTCAGTTTTGCAGTGTTTTATGTAGCTATAGTTTGATCAGTTATTATTTAAGGTAACGTAAGTAAACATTCCATAAATTAGGCTAACTGCTATTGAGAGTCGAAGTGCAGCAATAACAACTCAAATTCCAGAACTTCATCAATTTACCACCAACAATCAACTGTTGTTCCAGCATGTCCTCTCACTATTAACTCCATCTTCACTTCTGAGAATTAAGAGGACTTGTGAGAAAGTTGTTAATGTTATCCATTCTCATATTTTACACACCCAACACTTTAAACTGATGATTAATTGTCTTTTAATACTTTTACAGCTATTGACAAAACAATACAACAAAAAAAGTGTGTTAAGCAAAATCTTTTATGCCACTATTATAAAACCCATTAGTCTTTTTGTCCGCCTAATACACATCTTTTATCATGATGATTGTGGTCAAACAATAATTGTATTGAGAGTACATCATGTCACATAACTCCATATTTTCTTTAATGAAACAATTTTCGTTTGTAAGTGTATTGTATTTATAAGGAAAAAGTGTTAGAATTATGTAAATTTAGTTTGATTTTTGTAGGCTTTAATACTCCATTTTCAAAGAATAGTAATTCAGATACTATCAGCATATATTAAGTGGTCTTTCACATGTTTGATCTGACAATTGTTACGGCTTGGTTGCTCTAAAGATACAGCCGAGAGTGAACATACAGCATTAACCAATGTGAAATCCTGGTTAATATGCTGGTTAGAGCTGGTGGACCAGTTATGCTGTTCTCACGCAAAACTGAACTGGTTTAGCTCAGCACATCTCTACTAGGGACCCCTAAGCATGTTTTGCTGGTCTCAGCATTCAGTACATTATACTGACACTTCTTATGTTAAGATATGATAACTGCAATGGTTTGGTTTTACGCGTGTTCCACTCTGCCACAATGTTCCCTGCAGCAACCGCAAGATATAAAATGTTACTTTTTATTCAATATGAAAAGTCAAAATGAGGCTTTTTGTTCAACTGTAAAGACAATTATGCCTTCAATCAATATTAATGTTCTGCATTAGTTTGTTTCATTGTGGCAGTGTTTGAGGCAGCAAACAAAAGAGAGAAAAAAAAAGAAAATAAACATTTGTATTAAAATTGTTTCAATTTTTAAGCAGGAAAAGCATCACAAATAGTATTTTTCCTCATTGAGATCAATTTGCGTATGTGAGCAAAATCTTTTATATAATTTTCCTTTGAACCATTTTTTGTTAATAAAATAAAACTAATTTCTAAATATCACACATTTTTACATAATAAATAATATAATACATTTTTAAGTATAACATTTAGTTTGACCACATTATAATACAGTATATCTGTTATACATGCAGCTCCACAAATGATGACGGAACATTCTTTCTTGCATATTTCGACATGTTAGACCTTTTTATATAGACTCACTTTGATTTATTTATTTTGACGTGTGCACCAAAATTGGTCACAAATATATATATATATATATATATATATATATATATATATATATATATATATATATATATATATATATATATATATATATATATATATGTATATATGTATATATATATATATATATATATATATATATGTGTATATATATATATATATATATGTATATGTATATATATATATGTATATATATATATATATATATATATATATATATATATATATATATATATATATATATATATATATGTATATATATATATATATATGTATATATGTATATAATATGTATATATGTATATAATATATATATATATATATGTTTGTGTGTGTGTGTGTGTGTGTGTGTGTTTGTGTTTAAGGACTTCATCACTCTTAGTGACCCTAAAAGTCAAAATGTGCATTATTGGATATAGTAAATGGATATTGGATGTTGAGGTTGAATTTTTTTAACTTTCATTATATCTGTACGAGGAATTCATTTTTAAGGTTGCCTTGATTGCACATAACAAACATCAAAACAATGGTAGCACGTTCACCTCACAGCAAGAAGGTCGCTAGTTCGAGCCCTAGTTCGGGTGCTCTGGTTTTCCTCACAGCCCAAAGACATGTGGTACAGGTGAATTTGGTTAGCTAAAATTGACCATCGTGTGTGTGAAAGAGTGTGAATGTTTCCCAGTAACGGGTTGTGGCTGGAAGGGCATCTGCTGCCTAAAACATGCAGGATAAGTTGGTGGTTCATTCCGCTGTGGTGACCCCAAATTAATAAAGGGACAAAGCCGAAAAGAAAATGAATAATTTGGAACTGTCTCTTTAATTCTCAATGCTTTAAATGTTTGTGATAAGATGTTTTAAAACATTGTTTTAAAAGCTTTTTATGCCAATTAATAGTACTTATTTAATAAAAAATACTGTAAACACTGTATTAACTAATAAAACCAATTTACTCTAGTCTTCAGGGTCACATTATCATTCAGAAGTGATTCTAATATGCTTATTTTCTGTTCAGTCTTGGTCACTTATTATTGATACTCAGTATTAATATTTTCATTCATTCATTTTTTTTTGGGCTTAGTCCCTTTATTAATCTGGGGTCGCCACAGCGGAATAAACCGCCAACTTATCCAGCATATTTTTATGCAGCGGATGCCCTTCCAGCCGCAGCAACCCATTTCTGGGAAATATTAATATATATATATTTTAATATATATAATTTAATATATATAATTCTTTTTTAGAATAAATTTTTTAGAATAAATATTTTTTTCCTGCTTAATAGTTTTGAGAAAGCTGTGACAAATTACTTTTTAAAAATTTTTAAAAATTTTTTAAACTCTAGAACAAAATATTAACGAATAACACATTTTGAATGCTACAGTTTTCACAAGCATATGAAGCAGCTCAACACTCTGATAATAATAACAACAATAATAATAATAATAATAATAATAATAATAATAATAATAATAATAATAATAATAAATGTTTTTTGATATATAAGTATCACATAACACTGAAGACCTGTGATGAACAATGCTGACAATTCATTTTTACATCACAGGAATCAAATTTAAAACCCAATAAATGAAGAGAACTCAAACCAACTGAGTACTGTAAAATCCAGTATGTTAAGGCAACTCAAACCATTTGAGGAAACCGATTGCTACAAACCATTTGAGTTAAAAAAACAAATCTGTTTGGGTTCTGTAAACTTCATTTAAGTTAAAGTAATGAGGTATGTAATTAAAAGAGTTTAAAACTCTTTTCAATTAAGTAGAATTAACTTTCAGAAAAGTTTAAATTAACTACACTCATTTCATTTGGTACAGTTGACTGTTTGGTTTTACAGTGAACATTGAATAAGACAACATTTATATTCATAACATAATATTTCACAGTTTTTACTCTATTTTTGATTTGATAATTAGCCTTGGTGAGCTTATGAAACATTAAATGATCCTTAGCATTTTGGTCACACTTTAAAATAAGGTTCATTAGTTAATGTTAATAAATGCATTGACTAACATGAACAAACAATGAACAACACATTTACTACTGTATTTATTCATGTGAGTAAATGTTAGTTAATGAAAATACAGTAGTTCATTGTTAGTTCATGTTAACTCATGGTGCATTAACTAATGTTAACAAGCATGGACTTGGATGTTAATAATGCATTAGTAAATGTTCAATTATGATTAATAAATGCTGTACAAGTGTTGTTCATGATTAGTTCATGTTAGTAAATGCATTAACTAATGAACCTTATTGTAAAGTGTTACCGCATTTTTTAAAGACATGTAGGGTATTTTAAAAAGAAATTCTGTAATTGAGTAAAGGGAAACATTGAGTTTATTGGATGTTAAACTATAGGTATGCATGAGTAGCCACACTATGGCCCCTGTCAAAGCAAGTACGCAACTCAGCGTTTTGCATTGACCGATGCACCACAGCAATCCTTTGAATAAGTGCGGCTACAGAACAGTCTACTCTTTAAACAAAAGGAGGACCATTGACATCATGCATACACACAGCGAAAAGTCAGACACACACCAGGGCCCCTGCTCCAACCAGTTCAAGTGTATTTGTTTCGGGGACAGAGGAGCTGGCATTTAAAGGATTTTGCCACCATCAACAAAAAAGGCCAACAGTCCATTTCTCTTTTGCCTCTTAACCTCTCTCTCTGCCCTCTCACTCCCTCTTTCCCCAGAGGATAAGCAAAGAGGGATTTGCCTCAGAAGCAACAAGGTGAGCCTAAAAACTTGTATGACTTTATGTATGTTTCCTTTATTTATTAATATATTCGATTTAATCCACCAATGCAGAATAAAGTTGGCAGTTATTTGATGATAAGCATGCGTATTACAGAAATGTTTACTCTATATTTTATAGTTTAGATGTCTCAGTTTTTAGGAGATTTCTCAGTTTTGACAAGTAAAAATCCACTGGAAATTTTGCAACTTTGAGTATTTGTAGTGTTTTCCTGTACAAATCTCGAAACTATTTTAAATTAAAACACATTTTACTTGAAAATCATAAGGATTATTGTTAGCTTTTGAATCTTGTTTCGTTAAAAAGAAAATGTAACTCCACAATATGAATTCATACATATTTCTTTTCTTACTGTTGTGAAAAAACAAACAAATGTGTTTTCTTACACTTTTGATACATATTCTGTCTTGTGTTAAGCACAAGTTCACTGAAATTTAATAACTTATTAGAAAACATTTGAATGTAACTTTGCTATTCATGTATATAGATCCTGACTATTGTAATTATACAGGAAATAAGGTCATGTAAGATAATAATTTTGTATTTTTTTACTTTTTACAGTGTGTTTTTAGGCTTCTTGTACAAAGAAAAATAATAACAAAACAGATAATATGTATCGGATACAAGGAAATTTATATCTTTTGTAATTGGTATTATTTTAGGGTTTTTACCTTTAATTGATAGAACAGCAGAGAGCATAAGCATGGTGGCAGATAGAGAGGGGAAGGATCAGCACCTCGAGGAGGAAATCAAACTCGTGTCGCCATGTGTCAAAGCACTAACCACTATGCCATTGGCCCAGACAAGGAAATATCTTCAATAAATAATACAAAATTATATATATATATATATATATATATATATATATATATATATATATATATATATATATATATATATATATATATATACAATTTTAATCCCTGTGCACGGTCAAATTAATTACGCTTTTGTTATGTTAGGGATGAAAACATCCACTGAATTAAGCTGCTGTAAAAAAGCATCAGATAAATAATTTTTTTTCGAATGTTTTTGCATAAATCTGTTAATCAACCTCAGTCCTGATCAAAACTACTATCTTTTTTTTTTTTTTTTTAATTACAGGATTTTAACTCGTTTATAGCCATATTCACAAATGATATCATTGTTTTGGTGAAAAAACACACAAAATGACATACTTTCAATATAAAAAGTAATTGTAGGCTGGACTCTTTTTTTTAAAATCTTTTATCACAGTCTTGGACACGTGAGGGATTAGTAACAACTTTGATGCATTGTTATATTCTCATTTTTTCTCCCTGATTTACTGTTGGTGGCTGTTTTTGCCCTATTGACTTCCATTATAACCACATTTGGTGGAGCATAAATGCTCAGTTTTTGTTTTTAGTTACTTCATGTAGTTCAGAGAGCTGAGATGCATATTTAGATTTTCTCCTCACAGACACATACTTTATTTTCTGTTACACTCCAAAGTTCTGTTACACTTTTTTTTCTTTTTTTTTTTTTTTTTGCACAGGCCTATTTAAAGGCTTAATGGTGCCAACTGATGATCAACATTAAAAACTACAAATTGTACCTCTTACCAATAGGGTAAACCACCAACAATCAAAAATGCTCGGTTATATGGTGTGATGGTTTTGTAATCAAAAAAATGTGGCCATAACGGAAGTCAATTGGGTAAAAACAGAAACCGATAGTCAATTAGAGAGGAAAAATGAAAATCAATAAAAAACATTGCATCAAAGGCAGCGTTGTTTCACATGTCCAAGACCGGGAAAAAAGGTAAGAAAAAAAATCAAGTCCACAATTGTTTTTTATTTTGAAAATATGTAATTTTGTGTGTGTGTTTTTTTTTACCAAATCAGTGACATCATTTATGAAGTTGGCAATTAAATAGTTAAAATCTTGTAATTTTCTAAGCAATTTAGAAGTTTTGATCAGGGCTGAGACTGATTAACAGATTTATGCAAAAAATATATTTATTTATCTGATGCATTTTTACAGCAGTTTAGTTTAGTGGATGTTTTCATCCCTAACATAACAAATGGTAGTATATTTGCCCAGAGTCTATTGTTGAAGGTTTTTAAGATTCAAAATTACCCTAGAGTGGATGAAAAACATCCCCAGCAGCACATAAGGGTTAAATTGAATATCTTTGATGTATTAATAGTAATGTTCAATAATGGTAAACAAACTGAATTTGGAAAAAAATAATGTAAAGTGTATACTAATATTTAGCCTTTTTTATTTAGCAGTGCATTTCTTTATGCATTTTTTTATTTAGAGGTTGTAAGTAAAACACAAAAAGTACAAAAAAGTACAAGATGTAGATTAAAAATTATAACCAACTTTTCTACTTCAAAATTCTAGTTTCAATTCAATGTGTTGCTTATCATTTCTTTGTGAAATCTATTCTTTTTTAATGCATTTTAATGCATTGTAAAGTCATTTTCAACATTAAACAGTAACAATAACGACAATTGCCACAATAGAGATAAAAAGAAACGAAAATAAATTATTAAAATCAAAAAATTGAAAATACAAAATGTATTTAGAATTTCTAAAAAAGAAAAAATATATATATAACATAAAAATAAAAGAACAATTACCTAATAATATTGATCGTAAACTTGAAATATAATTATTTTGCCATGTATGAAAACATGTACAGCGTGCCATACAATACATCTAATTTCTCTTATGTGTTTAGTGTATATTTCCTTGCTGCAAAGTCTCAGCGTGTGTCAGGATGTACAGCTTTATGGGCGGCGGTCTGTTCTGTGCCATTGTGGGCAACATCCTCATAGTGGTCTCCACGGCGACAGACTACTGGATGCAATATCGCCTGTCAGGCAGCTATGCCCACCAGGGCCTGTGGAGGTACTGCATGGCCAACAAGTGTTACATGCAGACAGCAAGCATAGGTAAGTAAATTTATTTTAAATCAGTGTTCAATTTAAAGTCAGATTTAGTGCCACTGACAACATTATTAAAATAACCGGCACCTGCATTTGAGCGTTTAGACCATTTGTTGCCTATAGATGGCAGTGGTTTGTTGTTTTTAAAGAGCTCTATGCATTGGTTTGTGCTGTCTGAGCCTTGCACAGTCGTATTCTGAACAGGTGCTTCAAAGTACCCCTTGTCTCATAAGATGGCATCTGAGATTACAGGAGCTGTACTGTGGTTCGTTCAAGGTGAATCTGCAGGGACTGTTTTTTTTTTTTTTTTTAAATTAATGGCCAGATTTACTAAATGATGTGTAAAATATGCAAGTAGAGTAAGATGGTAATTATGTATGTAAATATATATATATATATATATATATATATATATATATATATATATATATATATATATATATATATATATATATATATATATATATATATATATACATAACTGCAAGCTTCACTAAATTTTGCACCATTTGCTTGATATATATATATATATATATATATATATATATATATATATATATATATATATATATAAATCAAGCAAATGGTGCAAAATTTAGTGAAGCTTGCAGTTTCGCTTCTCACATTCAGCAAGAGCCCACTTAAAGTAGATATGTATTTAATTGATCACAGAATTTCAAAGTGTTTTAAAGAATTAGTTCATCTGAAAATTAAAGTTTTGTTATTAGTGCTCACCCTCAAGTTGTTCCAACCCCTGAGACCTTTATTCATCTTCAAAACACAAATTACGATATTTTAGATGAAATTTAAAGAGCTCCCTCATCCTCCATAGACAGCAACGTTCCTGAGATGTTCAAAGTCCAGAACAGGCAAAAGACATTGTCAAAACGTTCTTTGTGATGCTCCAAGAACATTTTTGTGCACCAAAATACCTCAGTAAAAACAACTTTGTTTGAAAATAGCTATGTAAACTTGCAGTTTCGCAACTCGCATTCAGCCAGAGCCCACCTTAAGTATGTCACGGTCGGTGAGGGGAAAAAGGAGCGAAGACTCAAGTGCAAAGAAATAATGGGTATTTATTAATAATAAAATAAAAATAAAAGGCAAAACAAAACTACCCCGAGGGGGAAAACATTAACAAAACACACAAACTTGGCTGGGCTGACAAGACAAGACTGGAGCAGGAACACAGAGGGAGTGTAGACAACGAACTGGCACAGGACTCAAAACATGAGGGGATTTTAAAGCAAAAAGTAAATTGACACAAACAGGTGAACATGACAAACTGATAAGGAGTTAACAAGGAGGGTGGGACTAGACAAAAGACGGGAGAGCGCATGACACAGAGAGACAATAGGTGCGTTCGACAAGAAGCTCAGCTGCAGCCGGTGATCAACGAGAGCGCAGGCGGGGGCGGAGTTGAAAACGGAGGCGTCAAGACGGACAGCTGGACACTTCGGGACTCAAAGTTGCTGCAGTCATGATGACCGATCACATGGCGTCATCATAATTTTTTAGTTAATTTTATTTATAACAACAAAACATTTACAAATAAAACAGAATACAGTCTCTATAGTTCCTTTTTAAACAACAAGGGAGAATTATGAATAAAATATAGAACAAATGCATAAGAGAAATAAGAGGAAATGAGAGGTTAATATAAACATAAAAATGAACAGGTCTATAAAATAAAGCAATAAGCACAAATTCTTGGAGTTAAACATCAATCTCTAGGCTAATACTTCTTATTTGAATATGCTAAAAAAGGGTTTACATATATGTACATTTATAGACAGGCTATAAAAATTTCCAATGTAAAAAGCAAAACAAGGTGTTTTGATTAGGTCTTAATAAATGAGATTATTTTGGATATTGAAAGCATTTAAAAAAAAGCATTTTAATCCAAAAAGATTGTATTGAAAAGAACAAAAGGTAAAATAAGTGAGCTATGTAGAAGTTTCCCAGAAAGAGCAGGTAGCCTTTAAACTGCTAGACAGGACATAAAATATATATTTATATTATAATAATAAAACCATTTTATAATTATTTAATAAAATAGTTCTTTAACTTAATTTGTTAAGAGAGCTTTAAGGTGGCAGGATAAATGATGATGATTATTTTATTTCAAGTCTGTAAGACTTATTTGAGTTCATATTTAGGTTATTCACTAAAATATACACTAAAATATATCATTTAAATCGTTCATGGAGATGAATGCAGTAAATAGTCTGTAGAAAAAAGTTAAAAATAAACCTGTGCAAACAAGCTAACCTTTTTAACCAGATTATTTAACAAAAGATGATTACTGCAGTAAAATATTTGTAGCCTTTTAATAAGCAAGATGTGTACAGGATAGAGAGGGTGTGAAAAGTGAATTGTTTGTTTTGAAACTTTTGAATCGGAATTTGTCCAATTATAAACCAGAAATACACGTGTTTGTTGTCATGTGGTGAACTCGGCCAATCGTGTAATATTGGTGTCGTCATCAGAGCTCCTGCAGTCGCTCTTCAGAAGCTGCACGGTCTGAGTTTGCCATCTGATCTCGGAGCGCTGTCGCGGTACTTTGATGCCACATGTGACAGTCACGTGGCGTCGGCTCAGCATCAATCCGGACAATATTTCTAACGAGCATGCACCGCTTTAAGACAGATTTCGATCGATCTGCGCAGCGCTGCATGAAGTCGAACGCACCTAACACAAGCCATGCGCTCACATAACACAGGACAAGAACATGCGGCCAATGAGAGAACTCATTAACCGCATGTTCATGACAAGACAAACACAACACTGAAGCACACAACAAAAGCACGTGACCACAATGTTAACACCAAGCCACGTGCTTTGACAAGAGACGCAAGACACAAGCACATGATGAATGAAAACACTCACTGTGCGCTCACACACGCAGCGTGCATGCTTCATCCCAGCACCGACCAAAACCGAAACCAACAAGACTGAGACGCTGGGAATGAAACACCACGCTGCTGACAGACGAAAACACAAACACGAGTACAAGAGCGCACGCGTCTGAGGAACGCAGAGCGTGCGCGCGGCCGCATCAAGCAGGAGCGCGCACACTCTGCGTACACCCACGACGGCGCGTGCGCACACAGAGACAGAAACAGGACCAGACATGGGTAGTGTCCGAGCTCTGCCACCAAGCAAGAATTTACAAGACCAGAGTGGCAGAACCCTGACAAAGTAGGTATGATCACAGAATTTCAAGGTGTTTTAAAGAATTAGTTAATCTGAAAATGAAAATTCTGTTATCAATTATTCACCCTTATTTCGTTCCAATCCCCTGAGACTTTCATTCATCTCCAGAACACAAGTTAAGATATTTCAGATTAAATCAGAGAGCTCCCTCATCCTCCTAGTCCAGAACAGGCAAAAAGACATTGACAAAGCATTCCATGTGAAGCTTCAAGAACACTTTTTGCACCCAATAAATACCCAGTAAAAACAACGTTGTTTGACAATAGCTATGTTACCATTCACCTATTTTTTTTGCACAATTATCAACTATTAAATGGAACTAGCAAAACATGCATAAAGTAAAAAAATAATAATAATAATAATTCATGCAAATGGTGCAATGATTTTCATTTTTTTCTCTCTAATTTACTGTTCATAGCTATTTTTGCCCCATTGTATTCCATTATAACCGCATGTTTTTATTGCAAAACCATTACACCATATAATCATGCATTTTTGATTATTTGTGGTTTTCCCTGTTGGGAAGAAGTACACATTGTAGTTTTTACTGTTGATTATCAAAATCAAAATCAAAGAAATGGTGCAAAATTCAGAGAAGCTTGCAGTTCTGCAACTCGCATTCAGCCAGAGCACACTTAGATATTTATTTAATTCATTACCAAATTTCAAGTTGTTTTAAAGAATTAGTTCACCTTAAAACGAGTTTAAGCTATTAAATTCTCACCCCCATGTCGTTCCAATCCTCGGAGATCTTCATTCATCTCAAATACACAAGTTAAGATTTTCTAGATGAAATCAGAGAGCTCCCTCATCCTCCATAGACAGCAACGTTCCTGAGATGTTCAAAGTCCAGAACAAGCAAAAGACAATGTAAAAACATTCTCTGTGATGCTCAAAGAACACTTTTGTGCACCCCTCCAAAAACAATACCCCAGTAAAAACAACTTTAGTCATGTGATTTAGTTTTAACAGATCATGTGATAACTAAATTGGACATGATTGAATGGCATTATAGGCAAACCAGCGTGCTACATCTGTAATGTTGTTTTGGTCATACTAAAATTCTTGTGGATTTTTGGGACATAAATGCTCAATGTGCTGCAAATTGGCCTGTTCTAAACAGATATAAAAAAAAAAAAAAAATTAAAACAAAGCCCCCATCCACCCCCTTCAAAACCTTTTTCATTTACAAAAACATTTTTGTTCTAGATTAATTAACTTTTCACCTCTGCTTTGTTATTTTTAAAAACTACATAAATTTAAAAAAAGCCATCTCCTTTGCTTAGTTATACAATAACTATGAAATATGAGTTCTACAAGAATGGAAAGGCATTGCATATTGCTATAAATCCTTAGGAATTACAAAACACACAAAAAAATATGAAAAAAAAAAACTAGCAAACAAAATATTAAATCTAAATGTGTGAAAATTATGTTTGGGTTGACATCATGAATAAATACTTCCTGTGAAAAAGCCATTATCAGTCTATGTTTAGAGCGTCTAATGCCCACTTAAAAACCACTCGTCTTCACAATGTTCTCCAACATACACTTCCTTTTCCAGCATATTGACATTACTATTACATACAGTATAATACACTTTAATATAGTATTGTACAAAAACAATATAGTAATTACTCTGAAATTACTTTAGTATTTTTTTAATGTGATCATCCATTAAAACTTTATTAGCTACAGTACACTGGCTTGGTGAATCAGTGGCTAATTCATACAAACACATACCTGTACATTATTACAATATATGCCAATAAGGGTCATGTACATTATTGTGAAGTAAAATTGTAGCAAAATGTATCCATATTGTTTTGAATGAGAAAAAAAGGTATCTAGGCCATCCCTAGTTTTCAGCTGCTCTTTAGAAACAATCTCAGAAACCATACGAGAGAGGTGATGATTTGTTCATTTTTATTTCAATGAATTATTGTAAAGTTTATAAATTCTCAAAATTTATACTGTATCTCATTAGTTTTTATAACCAGAAGTTGTGCTGAGCAGCGTTGTGGCATCTTTAAAAAAATCTATTTTATTGTGATAGTTGACTGTTTCAAGATGGCGGATGATGTGGCACATCTACGACCAATAAACCAAGATTACAAAAAATGTGGCTTAGATATCGATCTGCAAAGGATATTTAACATCTAGGCGGTTTGTCTCACTGACTAAAGCTCAAAAGGTTTATCAGTAGTTCGGCAAAAAGCGTTTTTGTTTTTTTTTGTACGGCCTAAAACGCCTAAATGTACATAATCCCGCTTACTCAACACAATGTGAAGTTTATTTATAAACTAATTTCAAGAGGATGACGTGCTTAAGATTGTTTGCAGCCGGTCCCGCATTATTCAATTTATGGTTCGCAGATCAAACGATTACTAAGCCATTATAAATACCCTAGGTTCCATACAACAGCCCTCTTCGTTTTGAAGAATCCCCCCTTCCACCCCTACTCCTCCTCCTTTCCTAGATGGGTGGCATGGTTGCCCAGTGTTTAGCACTGTTGCCTCACAGCAAGAACAACACTGGTTCTAGTCCTTACTAAGCCAGCCGATGTTTCTGTGTGAAGTTTACACATTCTCCCCGTGCTCACATGGGTTTCTATAATATAATAATAATAATAACTTAAGTTAATTGACTAATCCATATAGGCACTATACATGCACCTAGTAAGTAGTTATCTCTTAAGAGCAATCACTATCTGTTCAATAGCTACTACAGCGGGGGAGTTCTCGAGATCTACCTAAGCTCAAACTCCCCTCTTGCCTTGCAAATGGTAGGGAGCCCCAGGCTCGAGGATCTTGAGCTCAGGGCTCTCTCCTGGAACAGCATGCCAAACAAGCTTTATAATCAATTATCAGCTAAGTGTGAACTCTTGAACTCATGGCAATTCTGAACTTTTTGATTTAGTAGCTAATTCATATAAATCTGTAATATCTCATTCATTCAATTTAGTACGATTTGCTTATTCCATAAAGATGTTTAGGTTTAGGGGTTTAAAATCGTTCATTTTCGTACGATTTGTACAAATTTTTATAAATTAGCGTAAAATACTTACGTTTTGTCGTGAGAGCAGGCTGGATTATTCCACAGTTACTTACCACAAAAGTAATCAATTAGACACAAAACATCGCTGAGCTACAGTACTTCACTAACTTGTTCATTAAAAAGTTAAACTTGCAAAACGAAAATCGTCTAAATGCAATCTACTCTAACCTGCATGTTATTCAGTCACAAGATGGCGCCAAACACGAACAGCTGACTAGCAGATAAATAATTACGCATGTGAATATACTGATTAATGCTCAAGATAATTCGTATTACCCCAATGAGCTTGTGTTATTAGTTTCAGCGGATGTTATCTGGGAATAATATACCATGGAATGTCTTGACAGACAAACCAAAACTAAGTACAGTATTTCAAAATATCACCTTGTTTTTTTCCATAAATGTCTGCCATAAAATAGGTTAAGACTTGTGTACCACAGTAAAAAACATTTCAGATATTTGTTGACCAGTAGATTGCAAAACGTATATTGCATGATTTATTATTAAAATCTCTCCTCCCAAAAAATACAAAAATCCTTCTGGTCAGTCAAAACAACACAAACAACAACAACAAAATACAGTAGGCCTATATATATTTTTTATTTTTTAGAGGTTTGTACTGATAAAAGCTGTAAGTAAATCTGGCCTTAAATGTAAAAAAAAAAGAAAGAAAAAAAAACAGACAAACAGTGTCAAGAGTCTTCACTGCTGTTTTGTGATCATTTTTTGTTTCTGTCCCCAGCATACTGGAATGCCACACGTGCGTTCATGATCTTATCAGGAATGGCGTGTTTTGCGGGCATCATGGCAGGCATCCTCTCGTTTGCTCACTTCTCTGCCTTTGAGAGATTCAGTCGTTCCTTCGCTGCGGGAATCATGTTCTTCATCTCCAGTAAGTCACAAACACAAGCACAATGAGTCATAGAAAGAGAATCTGATGCAATAATAGCCAAAAATCAGATATTGATGCTCCTACTCTCTTCAGTTTATATATTTAATCAATGGTTTTGCTCACACACAGCTTTCTTCGTGCTTCTGGCCATGGCGATCTACACCGGAGTAACCTTAAGCTTCCTGGGCAAGCGATTCGGAGACTGGCGCTTCTCCTGGTCCTACATACTGGGATGGGTGGCTATGCTCATGACCTTCTTTGCAGGTGACACACTTAGACAGTTATTTTACGGGAATATATGGGAACACTTAATTTTGATGGTCCATTTGAGTATTAGTGGGCTGTCTGCTTAATTTCTGTTGATACCTCTCCTTCAACAGACATTTAATTTACTATAAGAAACTTTGCAAGTACACACTAACACTAACCTAACAGTCTACTGTTAATCTAATGAGAATGACTTGGCATGTAGCTGCAATGTAACTTAAATTCAACAATTGGACCATCAAAATAGTGTGACCGAAAATATTGACCCATTGAAGATGTTCTTCAAATTTCAGAACAAAGGAAAGTTTATACGGGGTGTTAAGAGCTTTGACTTTTAGTGCTGACTATAGAGTGTCTTAGGATGTGGTTGAAATGACTTCGATGGACTTCATGATATTATTTTGTCACAAAAGTGAAACAGGGAAGTGTGTGCAAGACCTATCTTAAATTACACTCTCACATGTTCACTTTTACACTTACTAACAATACAAATATAGGTGTGCAAAGAAAAAAAATCCCGCTGCATGATTAAGCCAAATCTATTATGGCTATCATGAATAAAGTGAAATGTTACAGTGAATGAAAAGTGTGAATTATGTGCATTAATTTTAGACAAGCATGTTGCATCATATTTCTTGTTTTAGTATACTGCAACATGTGTGAATATGTGCACATTTTTCTATCTAAATTTGGTGGTATTCACACTTGTCATGCTGCTGTTGATGCAATTGTCAAATGTGGTGCATGATGCATGCTATTTCTTGCTATTTCTTCTTTTTTTAGAGCCAATCTCACTCATTTCTAATCTTATGAACACAATAGCCAATCAGAGACGTTTACATCAGTAAAATAGGGGGTTTGTTTTGTTAAAACACTCTCAGAAATATATGTCATTGGAGCACCTAAAAGGTTTATATTAATACCTCAAGAGTACACATTAGTACCTAAAAAGTACAAAAGTGTTCCTCTTAAAATTTGTAGGAACTAATATATAGTTTTGAGGTACCAATATGGACCCTTGAAATACAATTGTGTACCATTTAAAAAAGGTACCACCCCAGTGACAGCTCTCATACTTTTATTTCTGAGAGTGTATGATGTTAGACATTCATCAGTCATTATAATTTGAGTTGTTGTCATTACTATATACTGTAAAACCCAACAGTCAACTTTATCAAATTTAATGAGTGTAGTTAACTCAAAATTTACTGAAAGTTAATTCTACTCATTTGAAAAGAGTTTTGAACTCAGTGTTGAAGATGAGTTTATTAAATACCTCATTACTTCAACTTAAATGGAGTAAGTTGAAGTAATAGATTCATTTTTTATAACTCAAATGGTTTGTTGCAATCGGTTTCCTCAAATGGTTTGAGTTGCTTTAACTTATTGGGTTTTACAGTACTCAGTTGGTTTGAGTTCCCTTTATCAGGTTTTACTGTGCTCAAATTGCTTCTTTTACTCAAATAGGTTAAGTTAACAGTACTCATTTGGATTAGTTTTTGAACTTGAATGGTTTGTTGCAATTGGTCTCCTCAAAGGGATTGAGTTACCTTAACTTTTTGGGTTTTACCATTTAAATATGTACCATAAGTGAACATCATATAATCCTTGTTGGAATATTTGGAATAATAAATCCCAATGATGAGGAGCTCTCTTTATTAATTGTAGTAAATATGGTAGTTTATTATTCAATGCATTTGTTTCATTTTTAGGTTGTACTTTAAAAAACAAAAAACAACTACATATATTGAATGCTTGGCGGTTCATTCCGCTGTGGCGACCCTTGATGAATAAAAGTCAAAGGAAAATGACTGAATATTGAATGTTTACAGTTTGAAATGTGTCTTTTGCAGGCATATTCTACATGTGTGCCCACAGAATGTATGAATCCAGGAGAGTGGTGGGAAGTCGCTAATCTGAAGAAAGAAAAACTGCGAGCAGCATAATTTAGCAGATACACGATGAATGCCTTATAACATTATGCCTTTAAAGCACTGCAAAAACACACTAGCATTTCAAAAATAGCATTAACATTTTTTTTTTTTACACAAGCAAATATATTTGTATAATCCTGCACAGATAAATATACCAGTCTTCACAGATGTCTATTTCACTTTTCATAATTTTTTTCAATAAAACTCTTCATCAAATCAAACCGATTTCTGTGAAAATCTGTCTTGGGGCACTGCGATAAATTGACTGCAGAGTGCAATGTTATGTAACTGTTGTGGTTTATAAATGTCAGTCTGGCAGATGCTTTACAACTTGTAAGCATCTATTTCACCATGCGCCCGCAAGTATGAGACTTGCAGTGTCACGCTAATTACATAATCAGCGAGCGTTGCACATCCTGTGTTAAACACGAAAGATGAAAAAATAACCAAGAAGAAAAAAGTTACAGATTCAAACAGGGTGCACTTTTAGACCAGTAAATGTGTATTAACATTGGTATTTTATTTTTTGTTCATTTGTTTGCCGGATATTTACTTTATTGTGGCTCATTTTCATCATCACAGTGCTTTTAAATCTTAAAAATGTAGATTTACGAATTATTTTTTGTCCAACGGGCAATTTTTTTTTGTCATGGCTAGTCTCTTACAGACAAACATCACTAGTCTCTCTTTTTCTAACCCTATAAACTACATCATGTATGTTTGTGTGTCGATACCCTGCTGCAGTAATTCTTGTTATGCCAGTAAATATATAGTACTGTTTCACTGACATCACACCAGGGTGAGCTGATTTCTGTTTATAGGAGTGGATTTTAGATGGTCTTCTTTTCTTTAAATATCTTCTCTAAGCACAAAGGGGAAGGGAAAACGGAAACATATTTACAGAGAATGCATTCATGGGTCTGTTTCAATGCTTATTTGCATATGAGCATATTTCAATGCTCGTTCGCACATATGTAGCATATTTTAATATTCATTCACACTTAACTTATCTCACACTCAAAAATGTTTTGTGATTCAGTGTACCCATCCTAGAGTATAAAAGCTGTGGTATACTTGTTATTATTTGCTGTGAAACTTTTTCATGCAAGACAGTAAGCCATTACTTTCTTTTTTTGCTTCAGAGCTTATATCTACATCTTCATGTTAACAAGCAAACAGAGACAGGCAGTCATACACAGTCATTGAAATGTAGTAAAACACATTAATCATATTACATACAGTTACGTCCATATTTATTTGGATATTGACACAAGTCTAAGATTTTTGGCTCTATACACCAACACTATCGAGTTAAAACAAAACAAACAAGATGTGCTTTAGCTGAAGACTGTCAGCTTTAGTTTGAGTGTGTTTACATCCTGGCGAGCGCTGTAGGAATTACAACAGTTTACATATGTGCATCCCTCTTGTAAAGGGTCCAAAAGTAATCGGATAATTGGCTTCTCAGCCGTTCTATGGTCAGGTGTGTGTTATTCCCCTCATTATCCCAATTACAATGAGCAGATAAAAGGTCCAGAGTTTATTTCAAGTGTTCTATTTGCATATGGAATCTGTTACTGTCAACTCTCAAGATGAGATGAAAAGAGCTGTCGCTATCATTCAAGCAAGCAACACAGGCTCATTCTGAAAACGTAGTCCTGTGAACGTTTCTGGAGACTATGCTGCCACAGGTGTGTATGGCTGGCTGCAATTAATTTTTTTAAGGGAATGCTACAGGGCGGTATGACGGCGTTCCTTTTCGCGCTAACCAGCTGACTGCTTACCTCCGTGTGTAGGGCTTTCCCGTTGCAACCAGTTTTGTCTAGTTAGCTCGTTGTGTACATTGGCAGACTTGAGACGCAAAGAGAAGTTGACTACAATGACGACGACGATGGGGTTCGAGTCCAGGGAAGAGCGGTTCCACAAATCAGGTAAGACAAAAACAGAATCCAAAAAATAAAAAAGAACAAGTGAATAACTGGTGAGAATGTGGTAAAATCTAAAAATGTGGGGATAATCAAATGAGGGCTTTTCTTTTTCTGGACGCCTTTTGTAAACCGTCGGTTGGGTTTAGGGAAGTAATTGGGTAGCTGGGTCAATCGATAAAATTGGTTGGGTTTAGGGAAGAAGGAGGGTGGGCCAGTTGACTGGATTGGTCTGCCAGCCATTAAGTCATTCCGTCAATCAGACAGGCAGTCAGTCAGACAGAAAATCAGTCGACAGCGGCCTCTGGTGAGTTTATGCTAGAACATAGTGCGCGAATGGCACTCACAAGAGAAATTTGAGATATGAAAAAGCGCACACAGGAATATGTTTACCTCAGGACGTATTTCGCGATCTCCAAAAATGTCCAAGGGACTATGTTTTCAGAATGAGTCTGGGTTGCAAGCAAGCCATCATTAGGCTAAAAAAAAAAAAAAAACCCATCAGAAAGCTAGCAAAAGCATTAGATGTGGCCAAAACAACTGCTTTGAACATTCTTAAAAAAGAAAGAGCGCACCAGTGAGCTCAGCTACACCAAAAGAACCGGAAGACCACGAAAACAACTGCAGTGGAAAGAATTCTTTCCCTGGTAAAGAAAACACCCTTCATAACAGTTGACCAGATCAAGAACACTCTCTGGGAGGTATGTGTATGTGTGTCAGAGTCAACTATCAAGAGAAGACTACACCAGAGTGAAGGCTTTTTAGAACTCTATTCTGGCCTTCCTGTTTTTGAGAATCACCACAAGATGTAAACCATTGGTAAACCTATGGACAGATGAGATCAAGATCAACATTGGTACAGAGTGATGGGAAGAGAAGAGTATGGAGAAGGAAAGAAACTGCTCATGATCCTAAGCAGTGAAGAATGGTGGTAGTAGTGACATGGCATGGGCATGTATGGCTGTAAATGGACCTTGTATTTATCTCCCTTATATATACAGTACCTTATATATATCTCTTGTATTTATTGATGATATGAATGCTGATGAAAGCAGCAGGGTGAATTTTGAAGTGTTTCAGTCAATATTTTCTGTTTATATTAAGCAACCAAAGAGTTTTTGAAGAGAAAGAAGTGGAATGTTATGCAATGGCCAAGTCCATCACCTGAACTGAATGCGATTAAGCATGCATTTCACTTGCTGAAGACAAAACTGAAGGGAAAATGCACCAAGAATAAGCAGGAACTGATAACAATTGCTGTAGGGGCCTGGCAGAGCATCACCAGAGATGAAACCCAGAGTCTAGTACTTATCTATGTGTACCAGACTTCAGGATTGGCAACTAAGTATTAAAAAGTGAAAGTTTGATTTAAGATTATTATTCTGTCCTATTATTTTTAGACCGTTAACAAGTGGGAGGCACTTATCCAAACTGATATAATTTCTACAATGTTCACCTGATTTGGAAGTAAATAGCCTCACATTAAAGCTGACAGACTGCAGTTAAAGCCCCTCTATTCATTTAATTTCAAATTGATGGGTTTGGTGTATAAATCACGAACCATGCCAATTCCTCCACCGATTTCAATGCACTTTTGAGCTTGAGCACCAGTGGCATTGATTATTATGCTGCCATCATAAGTGCTCTATGAGGTTCCGCCACTGACAATCCCTTACTGTAGCTCTGATACAAGTCTTACTTAAGGTGAAAAGTATAAAGCCTTGCAGTGTATTTTTCTGAGGTAAATAGTCTACTGTTATTACTGAAATGTGTATATTCCATACAATGTGTGAAGCTGATTGGTTCTTGTCACTTGACTTGTGGTTCGCTTAAGGCATTCTGAAAAGTTGAGATGTTTTTAACTCATAATGTTCTAGATATGCCAGGAAAAAACAAGCATTGCGCTGCACATTTGCATTAAAATTTATGAACTTGCATGCACAAAAGGTGCAATATATGAACGTCCTCTGAAATTAACCAGAAGACCAGGCACAGTGATAGATTTTTCCCCTTTCCCCATTAAACACTTTGTGCTATTTAATGGACCAGACAAACAAACAAGAGAGAAAAACAAAGTAAAAACTCTTAAAATCTATTTACACACTCAACAACTGCAGCCTTTGGAAAGGAATTACAACTTTCTTCTTTAGTGGACAGCTGGGACCGATTTTGACCTTCCTCCGTAAGTGCTCTATGAAAAATCCCAAACAAACTTTGCTTACAGAGCTGCCTAACATCCAGTCCCATGAAGAGGTACAACACTGGGTTAATGCAGCTGTTAAAATAGGTTAAGTCTGAAACCATTCTCCATCCTAATTTTACCACCTCATTGTCTTCATTTACAAACCTGACCAGCCTTAGAAAGTGATATGGAGCCCAGCATAGGAAAAAGGCACAGACCAAAACAGCAAGAATGCGAAGAGGCCTTGATTTGCCAGAGAGTCTCGTCCTGCGGATCCCAATAGCAGCCAGTGTGTAGCAGATAAAGATGACCAGAAAGGGCAACAGGAATCCACAGATGAAACGAATGAAGTAGTACACATACTTTGCTGAATTGTTACCCTCAGCTGTTTCATTCACCTGCAAATGAAAAGTACTGTAAATACACATTCACATATTTGATTTGATTTGAGCCAACATCTTAATCCAATGTCATACTGATGTCAAATACTGACATTTATTGATCAAGTATGGCAACTCAAATCCAACATCTGATAGACGTCCGAGTGGTAACGTCCACACAACATCAAGCTGTAACATTATTAGATGTTGATATTTGGTTGATTGGATGTTGGATGTCGGCAGACAGTTTGTTGCAATTACAAAGCGCCCATGTCTTGAGGTAGTTCATTATGATGTCATTTACCTTCTGTGTGCGATTTCATTGGACAGGAATCACAAGACTGATTTTTCTAATCCCCATAGACAAGAAAAAATAAAGTCGTGACTGCAGGTTGAAGGAAAGTAGTGGAGTAAAAGTACCGATACTTTTAGGGAAAGTAAAAGTACACATTTTTGAAACTACTTAGTAAATTACAATTCCTGAGAAAAACTACTCAATTACAGTGATTTGTGTATTTGTAATTTGTTACTTTATACCATTGCTTTATACAATTGCCATTGAGTCTATTACAGTGTTGTGGAGGAATTTCAACCTTCTCATCCTTGGAGAATTGTTATAATTCAGCCACACTGGAGAGTCTTTGAGCAAGAACCTTTTTAAGGTCATGCGGCACCACAGCATCTTAATTAGATTCAGTTCAGGACTTTGACTAGGCCACTCCAAAGTCTTCATTTTGTTTTCTTTCAGCTATTTAGAAGTGGCGGGAAATTTAGATTCTTGAAATTTCTAGTGTTTCTAATCAAACACTTTTTCACACCAATGTATTTAATGATAATATGTTAGTATTTAAGACTGAAAGTAAAACAAACCTTGAAAAAGCATTGGCTGAAGTTCTTCTTATCAGGAAAGACTTGTCGGTACACAAAGTATGGTAAACTAAAGATCCCAGCCATGATCCAAACTCCCACACTGACCATACGAGCAGCACATACTGTCCGTCGTTTCCTGGTGAACACCGGACACCAGACGCAGAGCGCTCTATCCACACTGATGACAGCCAGAAGAAAAACACTGCAGAACATGTTGGCATACTTGACGAACCCATTAAACTTGCAGACAAAGAGTCCAAAAGGCCAGTGGTCAAAGAAAATATCTTTGATTAGCCAAGAGATTTGTGTCAAACAGAAGATCAGATCTGCTGCTGCGAGGTTGACCAAAAATACATTGGTGACGTTGGGCTTCATACGAAAACCAGCCACCCAGATGACCACAGAGTTCCCAGTGGTGCCGAAAAGAATGATGATGGTGAGGAAAACAGTGCTGACCTTATTCATAATGGCTTCAATGTCCACCGTCATGTTCACATGCTGGTTTGGGTCCACAAAGGGGAGGAGAGGAGTTGCGTTGGACATCGTTCTACAATCAAGACAGGTTTTCTATTTAACAATAGATCTTTCTTAATTCTGTTAATGTATAATCCAATTATGAATATTAATATGCCAAGGGCTCTCACAGGAATTTCATAAATGCTCAAGCAAATAACATTTTCAATTTCTGCATTCATTTTTTATCAGACAAACGAAATCCCTATGTAAATTGTTATAGATTTTGTGTTGTTGCTACAAAATAAATCCGAAAGGGTTGCCCAAGCTCAGTCCTGGAGGGCCGGTGTCTTGCAGATTTTAGCTCCAACTTGCCTTAACACACCTACAGTTTTTAGGAAGCCTATGCTGCGTCTCAATTCGCATACTATTAGTCCTAAATAGTATTTGAAAATAGAATTAGTATGTCCCAAATCATAGTATGTTGAAAAGAGTATGCCAAAAGTTAGAATTTTAAGTGTAGAAGCATCCATACTCTAACCGCTGATATTGTCCAAAGTACATTGCGCGTTACACGTAAATTCAATTAGAACTACAAACGCAGGTGAAAAGTGCGAATAAACTACAAACATAATGGACGCGCAAGACCAACCATCAAGTAGAGTCGCTTCAGTTAAGATGTTTGTAGTACTGTTAATCAATATCTAGCCGACTAGAAAATATTTAAGTAGTGTTTTCTGAGTTATATTTCATCTGGAACAACAACACTGAACTTATATAAAGACGTGTTTGGACATTAACGTCTCAATGCATACTTATCCATAGACCTCAGGAGATTTCTCTGCAGGAAAGATTAGTGAATGGCAGATTAACCTGCTGCTGCTTCTCCAATAAGGTATGAAATTAAATATGAAAGAAATGTGGATGATTGACAAGGCTACACAACGATCTGTTAAGGAGGAAGTAGTATGTTCCAAAGCTTGCATACTCTTCTGTAACACACTCAAAAGTATATCTTTTCCTTGACAAAAAAGGTAACACTTTACAATAAGGTTCATTAGATAATGCATTTACTAACATGAACTAATCATGAAAAACACTTGTACAGCATTTTTTTTTCAAAATTGAACATTTACTAATGTATTATTAACATCCAAATCCATGCTTGTTATTATTAGTTAATGCACTATGAGTTAACATGAACTAACATTGAACAACTGTATTTTCGTTTATTAACATGTATAAATACTGTAGTAAATGTATTGTTCATTGTTTGTTCATGTTAGTAAATGCATTACTTAACATTAACTAGTGAATCTTATTGTTAAGTGTGACCACAAAAATGTACATACTTTTAGGGGCGTAGTATAAGTATGCGAATTAAGATGCAGCACTAGTAAGGGCTTGATTTAGCTAGCCCAGGTGCGTCTGATTGGAGTTGGAATTAAATTTTTCAGGACATCAGCCCTACAGAACCGAGTTTGGGCACCCCTGCAACAGTTATTTTTTTAAATTGGAAGGATTCACCTCTAGATTTTGAGCTTTTTTTTTTTTTTTTTTTAAATCAGAGATAAAAGCATTTTAAATTTGGGAAAATTAGGCACGTTTTTGTAAAGCACTTTTAAAAGTGATGTAGATAATTAGGTAACACTTTACAATAAGGTTCATTAGTTAATGCATTTACTAACATGAACTAATCATGAACAACACATGTACAGCATTTATTAACCATAATTAAACATTTAATAATGCAATATTAACATTCAAGTCCATGCTTGTAATATTGGTTAATGCACCATGAGTTAACATGAACTAACAATGAACTACTGTATTTTCATTAACTAACGTTAACTAACGCGAACAAACACAGTAATAAATGTATCATTTATTGTTTGTTAATGTTAGTAAATGCATTAATTAACATTAACTAATGAACATTTTTTGTAAAGTGTGATCGATAATTACAGAATACAACAATATCGGAGGAAAAACAATGCATCAACTGAAAACAACAAGAACAACATCAGAGAATTCTAATGAATGTAATGATTTGATTAAGTTTGAGATGGACGCTTTTCTTACCTGTAAACTGCATCAAATATTATCTTTAGTGTCAATACACTGCTGCAGTAATCCTTCTTGAACAATTAAACAGGAGCTTTGCATGAGTAAAAGGATAATGTAATGCCAGAAATAGTGGCTATTTTACTGACATCACGCCTGAGCCTGTGAGCTCATTTCTGCTTATGGGTGTATTTTAGATACATGATCATCAATAAATATCTTCTCTAAGCACGAGCGGAAGGTAAAACAGAAACACATTTATGGAAATGTATTCATGGTCTATTTGCATGTGGCACTTACCGTATCTGACAATCAAACATTGTTTTGCGATTTGTTCCCACCCTACGGTATAAATAAAAGTGATGTTCAGCTTTAACTGAAGCTTTAAAAGAGTTGTAGTGTTCACGATTATCACTCTTGACTGATGAAAATATAATATTAAATAAGTATTAAAAGTATGTTAAGTTGTTCAATAATTGTTAAAATTGCTCAACTAATCGGTCACACTTTACAATAAGGTTCATTAGTTAATGTTAATTAATGCATTTACTAACATAAACAAACAATAAACCATACATTTACCACATTTGTTCATGTTAGTTAACATTAGTTAATGTAAATACAGTAGTTCATTGTTAGTTCATGTTAACTCATGGTGCATCAACTAATGTTAACAAGCATGGACTTGGATGTTAATAATGCATGAGTAAATTTTCAATTATGATTAATAAATGCTGTACATGTGTTGTTCTTGATTAGTTCATGTTAGTAAATGCATTATCTAATGAACCTTATTGTAAAGTGTTACCAATTAATCAATATACTGGGGTGTCAGTACCCACGTAGACTGCAGGTTGAGATCCCCCTGCTGGTCTCATTAACACCACTTCCGGTGGTGTAACGCAAAGGACACTAAAAACTTTACACATAAAAAACTTTCACAAACATGTATCTAATGAAAAACACTAGATCATTGGCATTGAATGTTATCCGCTGTTTGAAGAGAATGAAAAAGCTTTATTTCAGAAACCATATTTATTTTTGTGAAAGATAATAAATTAAACATATTGGTACTGTTGAGATTTTTTACATTATACATTTTTTCTTCGCCTCTAATACAAAACCTAAGATTAGCAACGACAGTTTAAACCAGTATTTCCAGCTACTGGGTTTATAAATGAGCTCAATAGAGAAAGAACATGCAATGTTTAGCAGCCACAACTAGCTTCGAATGCATTTTCGACCACCTCTGGATCTGGTCAACAGTGGACAAGCTCAAAACCAGAGATGCCTAAAACAAGGGCCAAAGTTGACCCTTTGATTTGGCAGCCTATCCCATCTGACAAGAGAGGGAAAATGAAGCGGAGGGCTGGGGAGAAAAACTTTAAAAGAAACTGACATTCTAGCCTGATCTCACAAGAAAACAGAAGTATTTTAGATTTGGTCAGTTTTGTGGCTAAATTGTACGAATTTGTAAAAAGGAGGCATGGCATCCAACCCCACCCCCTAAACCCAGTTGTCATTGGGGAATAAGCAAATCGTACTAAATTTTCTGAATGAGATCGTACAAACTAAAACGAATCAGTTACTAAATAAAAATTTATTTGTGTTGAATTTAAAGAAAGAAATTAAAATGATTAATGTTCAGCTTAGTTTGTTTGTTTAAATTCAACACAATTAAATTGTTTACAAGCACTTAATGTAAAAAGAATTTAGTAAATCCAAGGAATCATCTTGAGTATATTTATAGTTTAGCCTATAGGAAAAAACTAGGATACAGCTGCCACATAAATATAGCTCTCTCAGGTTTTTGTCGATCCAATCACAAGTAGACAACACTAAGTACAGATGCGAATGACCAACACAATCTCATGGCAATTTGTCATTTTTTTTTATTTAGTAGCTGATTCGTTTTAGTTTGTACGATCTCATTCAGAAAATTTAGTACGATTTGATTATTCCCCAATGACAATTGGGTTTAGGGGGTGGGTTTGGATGCCATGCCTCCTTTTTACAAATGCAACACTTTTTTCAGTGTACAGAGATGTATTTAGAGCAGAATTTTGTGGTTTTAATGTATATGAAAGACAAGCAGGAATTATTATCAACCTCCACATAAACATGTGAGTCTTATGAAGTTTACTGGCATTGTATGAATCCAAAAAAATCATAGTAAGAGCTGAGTGATATGACATGATGCAAAAGTGCATTAAACACTTATATTAAGCAATTGTGCTTATTGCCTCAATATAAACATATACGTTTCTGCTGCCTCTAACATATGAGACAAATTTCACAATATACAAGTTAAACTAATAAAGGATATATTTAAACAAACCTTATGCTTCTTCAGGGTGGCACTGGATGTCTTTGTAATCCACATATCCCACATTTCACATTCTGATGAGCTTTGAACATTCTGTGGTCATGCACGGCTTCCTGCTTATCAGATCTGTCTACTCCTTCTTAAAGTGATAGTTACCCCCCAAAAGGATTTTTTTTCATCATTTACTCACCTTTCACTTGTTCCAAACCTTTATTATTTTCTTTTTTCCTATTGTACACAAAATAAGATATTTTGAAGAAAGCTTGAAACTGATGTCACTCTCTCATGTGCAAGTGAATGCAAACGGGGTGGATCAGTATGTGTGAACAGGGATGCGCAGATATACAAATCCACATTTGTTGACAGACAGCTTGGGCTACTTATGAGAATTATGGGAATAAAAATATATATAAAAAAAAATACATTTAGATCATTTACTTTAATTGTTACTATTGGAATGTGAAGAGACTTTCAACTAGCACAACAACAAAAATGGGAACACTGTATTTTGATGGTCTATTTGAAGATTAGTCTACTTAATATCTGTTGATACTGCTCCTTCAACAGACATTTAACTGACTATAAGAAACTTTGCAAGTACATATCAACTTACACTAAGCCTAACCATAACCTCAAACCTAACAGTCTACTTACAGTATAATCTAATGAGAATTAGTTGGCATGTAGATGCAATGTAACTTAAATTCAACAAATGGACCATGAAAATAATGTGTGATCAAAAAAATGTTTCTGAAGACAATCACCTACTGCACTTTTAATTACTGACAAACATTCACATCAATTATGGAAGATGTAAAATACCAAAGATTTAATTTTGATAAAGCTGGCCACTGTTGCTATAGTTACAAGTAGTGGCTTTTTTTGTTAAGGTAGTTTGCATGATTCAGTTTTTTTTCCACCCGTAGGCAGGAATTTATTGTTCTGGTAAATATTGCAGTTACAGAAAAATTTTTTAAATCATGTGTATCATGCAAGATGTTAACCCAATACTTTCTCTTTCTGGATCAGGACTTACAGCATCTATCATCATGCTAACTAGCAAACAGAGACAGACATACATTCATCAAAATGTAGTATAGTTGGATGCAGTTACGGGCGGCGCAGTTGCGCAGTGGTTTGCACTGACGCCTCACAGCAAGAAGGTCGCTGGTTCCAGCCTCAGCTGGGTCAGTTGGCATTTCTGTGTGGAGTTTGCAAGCTCTCCCCGTCTTCGCGTGGGTTTCCTTTGGGTGGTCTGATTTCCCCCACAATCTAAACACATGCGCTATAAGTGAAGTGGGTAAGCTAAATTGTCCATAGTGTATATGTGTGAATGAGTGTGTTTGAGTGTTTCCCAGTGATGGGTTGCAGCTAGAAGGGCATCCGCTGCATACAACGATAAGTTGTCGGTTCATTCTGCTGTGGCGACCCTAGATTAATAAAGGGACTAGGCCGAAAATAAAATGAATGAATGAATAAATGCAGGAACACATTAATAATGTTGCATAAATGGGCCATTCTACAGAATTGCTGCAAATCGCTGTCCCACATTCAAATGACACATAAAAAACACATTTTAGCATTTATAGATGCTAAACATTTTTAAGTGTTTACTTTACTGTTTTTCCGTTGAACACAAAAATGTCATCACCAAAACTGACTACCGAAAGTTTTGGCAAAGTTTTGGTAGTGATATAATCGACAAAATAGTGTACACATCATCTTTTTAGGGAGACTATGGAGTGTTGTGCAACATATGTTGTGTGTGATATTATCATAATAGTTATTTAATCAAATGCAAAGTCATATTAATGAACGTCACTCATTTTTAATTTAGTATGTCAGTGTTTCTCAACCACTTTCCTGGAGGACCACCAGCTCTGCACATATTTCATATCTTCTTAACCAAACACACCTGATTCAGCTCATCAGCTTATTAGCAGAGACTGAAGGCCTGTAATGGGCGTGACTGACAAAGAAGACATTTAAAACATGCAGTGCTGGTGGTCTTCCAGGAACGTGGTTGAGAAACACTGCTTTAAAGTACTTGAGTTTCAGACATATGGATTCAAGGCCTGGAAAGTACGTCAAAACAAACACAGGTCCTTAAAAGCGCTTGAAATAAAATTTGTTTATGGTTTTCTTTCAACAATTGTACTCAATTGTCAAAAACAGAACGAAAAAATGAATAAAACAACACCTATTTAAGTTAACTAATGCCTACAAGCACAACATTAGACTTCATTAATGCATTAGTAAATGAGGTACTGATTAATAAAATCCAGTACATTGTTTTTTTGTTTTTTTTGTAAATAAATACATACAAATAACATTAACAAATGGAACCTAAATGCAGTGTGACCACAATGAAGAAAATATTTCAGGCTTCCCACATTTCTTGAAAGGACTTTAAAGCACTGTTTTTCAACCATGTTCCAGGAGGACCACCAGCTCTGCACATTTTCCATGTCTCCTTAGCCAAACACACCTGATTCAGATCATCAGCTCATTAGCAGAGACTGAAAGACCTGTAATGAGTGTGATAGAGAAAGGAGACATCAACACATGCAGTGCTGGTGGTCCTCCGGAAGCATGGATGAGAAACGCTGGAATATGTCATCTCACTTTATACATACCTTTTTTGACTTAAAGACAGTATAGAATAGGTGTGGATGTTCTTATAAGATATTAACCGTTAGATACCTGCCAACACTCCCGTTTTTCTTGGGAATCTCCTGTATTTCAGACCCATCTCCCTACACCCTCCCGTTTTGTAATCTCTACCGGAAAACTCTCTTAATTTCACCCCAACCACCCCACCCACCTCCCGGACCTCAGCTTTTTGGTACAGTGTATATCACCCCCAGATCGCCGAATTTGGATTAGTATCCGATCACATCGACTGCCCGAAGCCCAGCATAGTACAGTTACTTAACTGTTTTATTCAGACACCTCATCTCGACACCTAGACATCCCCACCACTCCCTCGTCCCGGTCTCCTGGATTTTCAGAGACAAATATTGGCAGGTATGCGTTAAATCTGTGTCTGGTAATTGTTGTATTGTTGTATTTTAGAGGTAATTATGTTAGCATAAAATGTTGACAGTCTAATTCAGCCGTTTATTTTGGCTGAATTATCCATCAAGATGTTTTGGTAGTGTTTAATTTAACTTTAACCTAATGAAACCCTAATTGGAAAATCAGCATTATCAACTTTATACCTTTTACAAAGGCAAATTAGATTTAAAATACAACAAATATTATAAATTACTATTTAAATATTGAATTGTTACTGATTTTGAAAACTTATTTTAATTGGATTTTTTAAATTGCATTTAAAATAGGCAAATAAGCTTGAAAAATATACATTTTTTGCTTTAAAACCCTAATTGCGCCATTTGACAGACCATAGAGACGGCAGAAACTCTTAAACTCTATTTACACACTCAACACTTGCGGTCTTTGGAAAGGAACTGCAGCTTTCTTTCCTAATGGATTGTTGGTACAAATTTTGGCCTTCCTCCGTAAGTGCTCTATGAAAAATCCCAGACAAACTTTGCTTACAGAGCTGCCCAACATCCAGTCCCATGCAGAAGTACAGCAGTGGGTTAATGCAGCTGTTAAAATATGCCAAGTTTGAAGTCATACTCCATCCTATTTTCACTGCCAAGCTTTCCTCATTCACCAACTTGACCAGCCCTAGAAAGTGATATGGAGCCCAGCATAGGAAAAAGGCACAGACCAAAACAGCAAGAATGCGAAGAGGCCTTGATTTGCCAGAGAGTCTCGTTCTGCGGATCCCAATAGCAGCCATTGTGTAGCAGATAAAGATGACCAGAAAGGGCAACAGGAATCCACAGATGAAACGAACAAAGTGGTAGACATACTTATCTAAATGGCCAGCACCCTTCGCCTGCAAATAAAAATGTAAATTCAAGTTCACATACTTACTATATATATATATTTAATATATTAAAATCAAAGATTTATGCAGACAAGTACATAAAACAAACCTTTAATGAGCATTGGCTCAAATTGTTCTTATCAGGAAAGACTTGCCGGTAAACAAAGTATGGAGAACTTAAGATCACAGCCATGATCCAAACTCCCACACTGACCACACGAGCAGCACATACTGTCCGTCGTTTCCTGGTGAACACCGGACGCCAGACGCAGAGCGCTCGATCCACACTGATGACAGCCAGAAGAAAAACACTGCAGAACATGTTGGCATACTTAAAGAACCCATTGAACTTGCAAAGAAAGAGTCCAAAAGGCCAGTAATCAAAGAAGATTTTGGAGATGAGTGAAGAAATTCGTGCCAGGCAGAAGATCAGATCTGCTGCTGCAAGGTTGACCAACCATACATTAGTGACGTTGGGCTTCATACGAAAACCAGCCACCCAGATGACCACAGAGTTCCCGGTGGTGCCGAGGAGAATGATGATGGTGAGGAAGACAGTGCTGACCTTATTCATAATGGCTTCAATGTCCACCGTCATGTTCACATGCTGGATTGTGTCCACAAAGTGGAAGAGAGGAGTTGTATTGGACATCGTTCTACAATTAAGACAGATAAATCAGTAAATGCTACTTCTGTTCAAGTTAATTTGTAAGTCAATTTGACTCAAGTTTCTAAAATGGCTACAATTTTGAAAGATGCCAAAATAATGTATTTCAGGAGAAAGCAAATCACTTTATTTAATTTGCTTCCATTCCTACAGCACATCCTTAACAGACACACCTGGCAAAACGTGACTAAAGACAATGAAATTCATTAATAATTAGTGATTCTGTGCACATTGATCTGGTATAGACAATGAATCTGTGGTTAACTAAAAGCACTAAAAAGAAGGGATGACCTAATGTATGAGCCAGTCATGAGTTTCAGTCACTAAAAGTCATTTTCCACAATTGGTTATCAGCCGATGCTTAAAAATAGTAAATGATCAAGACCAGTGGTAACCTGTTCATCATATGTGGGTGGAAAATCATGTTAAAATGATGTTTTTGAAGAAAATATATTGTGACTTTTGTTGAATTATTTTGCATTAATGACAGCAGAACTACTAATTATAAGCTTTATAGACCACTTCAATGTGGTAATGTCACTGGCCCTTGAACATTTCCTGCTTGTTATCATACTGTATCATAACTGCAACAAGAGGCAATTCAATCATATTGTCACATTAAAACAGCTACCATAACATAATTTTTTTCTTGAAAGCTTTGAAAATTAAAATGTGAAATAGGAAATGCATTAGAACCATTGTTATTATCCTCAAAATGGTCTATAAGCTATTCAGGAGCTGAAAGCAAAGGCAAATGCTGCTTTATCTTAACAAGAATAAGTTTATCCCTAAAAATAGTGTGATACATGACATGAATAAAATTCAGTCTTAGACAAGGCTATCAAATCTATTCATATCATTATCAGTCATAGTAAATATGATAACATTTAAATCATGTTGGCTATTGCTTCCCTACAGTATAAAAATAAATCTATAAAGTTTACAGAAAAAAGGCACCTGTGGTTGCCAGTTTTTCACAGTTAAAAATACGGTACTTTAAGTTACTTAAAAGTAATTTATAACTTTTATGGTAAACTACCATATTTCCGTAATTTATAGAGATAATAGACCACTGTTTAAAATTTACACAAAATATCTTTTGTTACACAGACATGTATGGTAACACAGACATGTGACAACTAGTGGAAGAAAGAGTACTGAAAAATCATACTTAAGTATAAGTACCATTACTTGCCAAAAAATGTAGTGCAAGTAGAGTAAAAAACCTGTTGTAAATAATACTCAAAGTATAAGTAAAAATTAGACCTTTTAAAAGTGCTCAAAAGTATTACGCTGTAAAAAGCTGATGCATTTATATGTAATTTGTGGATGTGTGTAAACGTAACATTCTGTAGTGCCCAGAAAGGCACACAATATCATACGATGTTAATATTAGTTTAAATTTAGTTTGTGATGTCAGGTTACCAAAATTCAGTGTCTAGCCAATGTTATTTTGATGTCCAATAATGACATCAAATGATGTTGATATTTGGTTGATTTTAGGTTGTGTTAGAAAGTGACCAAAATCCAACGTCATATTGATGTCCAATACTGACATTTATTTGTCAGGTATGGCAACAAAAATCCAACATGACGTTAGTGGTTACATTAACACAACATCAAGCTATCATTCATTAAACATTGATATTAGGTTGATTTCAGGATGGACGTTGAACATTGACGTCTGCCTGATGTTGGGTTTTGATGTAAATCCAATTTTCATTTCCAAACAAAATGCAATGTCAATCTGGTGTCATGTTGACGTCTTGTGCCTGCTGCTCTGGGTCAATGTGTAAAGATTTTGGACATCTTCTTGGACACTTTTAACACTTTTTAAAACAGTTTGCTGCATTTATATGGCGCCCATGTCTTCAGGTAGTTCATTATGAGGAGAGTTACCTTCTATGTGCGATATGATTGGTCAGGAATCACAGGACTGATTTTTGTACTAGACAAGAAAAACTAAAGTAGTGACTGAAGGTTGAAGGAAAGTAGAAGAGTAAAAGTACCAATCCTGCACTAAAATGAACTCAAGGTAAAGTAAACATACACATTTTTAAAACTAGTAAATTAAAATTCCTACTCAAAAACTACTCAATTTACAGTAGTTAGATTTTTTGTAATTTGTTACTTTACACCACGTGGTGACAACCATAAATATATGGTGAAGAGAAAATCATATAATAAACAAATGTTAATCACAAAGAACTTTTCTTACAAGCAGTGTCATTTACACAACTTACTAAACATTCATGGTAAATCAATGGAATACGCATTATTTATCAACATTAGATGTAATGTAAAACTCTAATGTAGCTCACTGATGGCGAAAACTAAAAAGAATCAAATAGTGTCCACAAAAATTATACACCTGTATTGCAGTGAATTCTGGGAAAGTCAATAAACAGTTATTTACTGTATAGATTAAGGCAGGGGTTCTCATGTAGTACGCTTACCACTAGTGGTACGCAGGCTTCTTTTGATTGATTCGCAGAGCAATCGCTGAATAAAGTAAAAAAAAATCACACATTTTTAAGCCTTTGATGCATACAGTAACACAGATGTAATCAGTAATTGATTTTAATAGGCTAAACCTTTTATTTTATTTTTCATTTTCTTATGTTTGTTATGTATTCTATCATTTGAGCCATCTTCTCCCCACATTTCTAACGATAACGGGACGTATCCTGTATTTTTATATCCCAATATTTACAGGTATGGTTAAATTATTTGCTTTTCTGACACACAAAGCTTACTCTAATCCACAGTAAGCAGATCTTATTTCTAATTTAAATATGTAAATCCAAATCATATATTTAAAATATAAGTTAATGTTTAGATTTCAAAGATACACAAATACATGCAACATATATTTCAAAATTTATCAAAAAGATGTTATATATGAATATGATGACATATAGCCTATATTTATAAGGTCCAGTGAACATTTGGTACTTGGTGAAAAAAGTTTGAGAACCACTGGATTAAGGAAATTTACTGTTCACCTGGTTATGGATTTTTATTGTAGCATTTTTAGTTTCTACCATTAAATTGTCATCTTTTACAGTGTACTGTACAAATAAAGTCATTTTTAGACATAAAAATAGTACATATACAAACATAGATTTTCATGAATCACATTATCTCAAAGTTGTTTTTAAAAACCAAAACAGACACACTAGCTCTATTAAAATAGGAAATTTGACCAAATTTACTCTATTGAGTACTATTACACTTAATATTATTTTAAGAGTTATTCACAGTAAAGGTAAAAACATATATATCAAGCTATTAAATGCTGATGTCCTTACCTTTCACAAATCAGCCCAAATCATCAATCTTGAGGGAAACAATATAGAAAAATCCTCTGTAAATAAGTCAAGATGAACTGTGTATGACTATTAAAATATCATTTTTTGCGATTTGCTGGAGAATAAATTAGTAATTAGTTTCACTGACATCACTTGCAGTTACTCTCTTCTCCCTTTCAGTGTAATTGATCTGTCCATTCAAACAGAATATGTCTTCAACAGATAAATAGAAGAAAGCAGGGAAGTGGGAGGAGACGCACGCATAAATATATAAACACTTGTTAACGTTAACACAAACAAAGTAGTAAGTGAGGTGTGTGGTTTTTGACACATTCATTATTCATGTATTTAAACTACACTCTAATGTGGTACTTAGCTTACACAAAGACACAAGATGAAACAACAACATGAACTCAGAAAGAATCTTGTGAATCAGTGTTAGACGTCAATTTGATGTCATTTTGACATCAAGTTAGAGAATTGACATCAACATCATTATTACAGGCAAAGTGTAGAACAGACTGTACATTGATGTTATTACGGCTACAGAGTAACAATTTTTTACAATATAAATGTGGATAATAAATTTATCAATAAAAGAATATATTCAAGTGCATTCATTCATCCATTTTCTTTTCGGCTTAGTTCCTTTATTAATCTGAGGTCGCCACAGTGGAATGAACCACTAACTTATCCAGCTCGTTTTTATGCAGCGGATGCCCTTCCAGCCGCAACCCCTCTCTGGGAAATATTCAAGTGCAAAGAAACTGAAAACAAACACTGGCTTGCCTGAGGGTTAACTGTTAACACTTTTCCGAATAAGTGCATGGTGTGTGCTGATTATGCGACGTTCAGCAAAAATGAATTTACTCTAGCCTCTGAAACACACGGCAGGTTGTAACTGCTAAAAAAACAAGCCTATAACTCAGAGAGTTATATAGTAAAACCTGTTACAAACCGAAAGCACAAAGTGTGTGAATGCAAACAAGTTTCTATATATTCTATATATAAGTAAAATGTTGTTGTAAAATGTTTTATTTACACATAAAGGTTGGTATGGCACATGTAGATGTGGCTAAAACATAGAAGGATTTACTGTAGTAAGTGGGAATATGCAATAATTTGACAAGCTGAAATGTAAAAGATATGTATAAATTAAGTTATATTATATTGTAATTATTTAATTATCCTAATATTTCACCTACTTGATTTAACGTACTTGAAATCTTGGTTCAGATTGGCCATCCACAAACTTTTTTCCTCAAACATTTTTTTTTTTGGCAGTTTATTACTATAAAATGGTCTGATTGTAGTTTAAAACATGATTATAACAGATCCTTTTTAGTAGCAAAAATCAGAAAAATATGCAAGTTTTGTCTAGTTCAGAGGCATTGTGTGCATCCAATATGGCCGACTGATGATAATAAAACCCTCTCCATTTTACAAATGTATTGAATAGTATTAGACTGTTGGCATGGGCTTTGCTAGGCCTTTTTCTATCAAACTACTGTGATATTGTGTTTATACAACAGTTCAACATCACAATCCTGTATAAAAATAAGAAAATCAAACATGGAGAGTCTAAAACGTCTTTTTCTATTAGGAACTACTTACTTCCGCCATTCATTCACATCTGCAGCTGACGTCATATATATATATATATATATATATATATATATATATATATATATATATATATATATATATATATATATATATATATATATATATATATATATATATATAATTAATTAAATTAAAGTGGCAGTTTATTTATTTAATACATGGAAACAAAAAAAATGCACTCGAATATAGAAAGTGTTTTTTACTACAGTAAGCAGGTGGGTTGAGCTTATTTGGCTTATTCAGAACTCAAATGGTTATGCCTGTCTATGTAATACAGTGCAATACAGCCCATATTAAACAAACACTTTTAATTGTATTTCTATTAAATTTTAAATTGTATTTCTAATAATCGTCCCTGCTGTAGAGAAGTAAGGGGAGTAAAAATATACTTGTAAGATTTCGTTATTATCATGATGGATAATTCATTCATATTTAACTCATTCATTCGTTAACCCAGGATTAAGCACAATGTACAACACAAACTTGTAAATTACTATTTATTGCAAATGGTAAATATTTCAGAAATAATAATAATAATAATAATAATAATAATAATAATAATAATAATAATAAAAAATAATAATAATAATAATAATAATAATAATAATAATAATGATTAAATTTACTCTTTCCCATATCAGAAGAGCTTGGTACACTTTTTATAGTTATTATTATTACTTCTAGATATTAATACAAATAATTTCAATTTAGTTTTGTTATCCTGACTAAGTTACCACTATGAAAGAAATATAAATACTAAAGCTGGTAATTGGTAATTAGGATACTTATTGTGGGTTTCTCAAGTGTACAAAGCAGTGTTTTTCAAAAATCAAACCAAATAATAGCATAGGAAGATGCCTTAATAATAAATAATGAAACATAACTTAACCAAAATTTTTAGGAGCTCTTATATATATATAATAATAATAATGATATATATATATTTTTCTTTTTTTCATGACAAAGTTGACATTTTGCATGGAATTGCTAAATTTGGAATTGATCTATTTATGTAAATAGATCGTTTGTTGCCTTCGAAGGCACTGAAACCATGTAGTACATTTGCACACAAATAAAAATTCTTAAGGTCTTAACACGTCCAGTCATTGGTTTCAGTGCATTCGAAGGCAACAAACGATCTATTTACATAAAGCGCGTTGCTTATACCTGTTGACTGCAATGACGTTTTCTTTAATGGACTTTTTGTCTTCAAAGGTAAGAATGATACTTCTCTTCAATTGTTGCAGGTTTTCATCACAATTTGGTATTTACATTTAAACTCTTTAACGATGTGTAATGTAACATTTCATCATTTGCCACTGTTCGTGGCTTGCTAGATTTGACTAGCTAGCTGTATCATATAATAACTCAAGATTAAGCACAGTGTATGGGCACTAACTTGTAATTTGTGTTTCCACAACGAGTATTGGCCCAGTTAACTAACTTTTAGGTTTTAACTTTTGGCTTTTAAAACATGTTTTAAGCACCTGTTAATGAAAGACTTAGAGACTTTAAATATGTTTTTAAAATGCTTCATTGTGCTGACATCTAGTGGTGAGATACTATTACATCGAGTAATATTTTCAGATCAGACAAAATTGCACAAAGCGTTCTTCTTACCAACGTAATGTTATTTGAGCAATTCCATGCAAAATGTGAACCTTGTCATGAAAAAAAAGTTTTCACCAAAATATAGAAGTTGAAAGTTTTTTTTTTTATAGTAGTAGTAGTATAGTGTTTATAAAGTATAAAACATGTTTAGAGATTGATATTTCTGTGGTTAGTTGTTTCGGACAATATAAACAGATGTTTCAATATAATTGTTTTTATTATAATTTCAGTTTTTACTGCAAATGTCACATCCACAACGCTAGAATTGCTAAATTACATTTCTCAGAGGATCTTTTGTTTACATGATTATTCACAGTGTTTATTCAACAACCGGTGAAGTTGATTTATTTCAGTTTGATCTGCAATGTCTTATGGTTTCCTGATTCATCTTAACAAAAAAATATCAGTTGAAAAAAACATGGTGTCATCTTTTTTACTGATAATTATAAAAAGAAAATGCATGAGGAGTTTTTTTTTCACATTTATTCCAGTGTTAAAAAACATTCCAAGAAAAAAAGAAGAAATAAAAACAGAATTCAGATAAACCCACAATTAATTTACACTTTCCTACTTTCAAAAAATGCTTTTATTTTCAAGATATTAATATTTAATAGTATTTTGCATTGTCCCGACAAATTAATCCTACATTTTTCTGACAAAATAAGCAGGGTGCGAATTATACATGGACAATCAGGGGGCTCGACTTTTTCGGTAGTAGGCAATTAAAAGGCTACATGCTTCAGTGAAATAAATGTTTGAATGTATTTAAATTACATGTCGTTTATTAATAAAATGTATACATTTTCAGTGTTTTGAGGGTATTAGTGACTATTTAAGAGGTTACTGAAAAACACCTATTTTACAATAAACATGTTTTGTGAACACTTAAGATGTCTATCAGTGCTCTAGAACTGTTTCAGTTCTAGGGGGTCAAATGTATATTTCTATTTATAATTATTAATATTTCAGATAAAAATCAGAGATTGGAGAAAGTTATTTCTTACTATTTCAGGGCTGACCCCCCATACATCTTGTTTTGATGTCCTTCAGGGGGGATCAAGCAATAATTAAGGGCGTCAATCCTCCCCAAACCCCCCTGTAATTCGCACCCTGAAAATAAAGGAAAATGAGTGAAAACGCCTAAATTTTAGCGACACACTCATCACCTGCAGTCTTTGGAAAAGAATTACAGCTTTCTTCAGTTCCTTGCTGGGATAGACTTTGGCCTTCCTCCATAAGTGCTCTATGAAAAATCCCAGACAAACTTTGGTTGCATCGTCGACTAACATCCAGTCCCATGAAGAAGTACAAGATTGGGTTAATGCAGCTGTTGAAATAGGCTAAGTTTGAAGCCATATTCCATCCTATTTTTACCACCTCATTGTCTTTATTCACCAATTTGACCAGCCCTAGAAAGTGATATGGAGCCCAGCATAGGAAAAAGGCACAGACCAAAACAGCAAGAATGCGAAGAGGTCTTGATTTGCCGGAGAATCTCGTTCTGCGGATCCCAATAGCAGCCAGTGTGTAGCAGATAAAGATGACCAGAAAGGGCAACAGGAATCCACAGATGAAACGAACAAAGTAGTAGACGTACTTTGGCAAATTGCCACCCTCAGCACCATCTTTACCCTGCAAGTGAAGTTATAAATAAAATTAGAAATACATTTTTACTAACCTCAATATACTGTAATATATGCAGTAAGTTTTAAAGCCATTCTGACCCCCAGTGAGCAATGACTCAAGTTGTTCGAACGCACAAAGACCTCCCGGTAAACAAAGTATGGAGAACTAAAGATCACAGCCACGATCCAAACTCCCACACTGACCACACGAGCAGCACATACTGTCCGTCGTTTCCTGGTGAACACCGGACGCCAGACGCAGAGCACTCGATCCACACTAATGACAGCCAGAAGAAAAACACTGCAGAACATGTTGGCGTACTTGAAGAAACCATTGAACTTGCAGAGAAAAATTCCAAAAGGCCAGTAATCAAAGAAAAGATTTTTGATGAGTGAAATGATTCTTGTCATGCTGAAGATCAGATCTGCTACTGCAAGGTTGACCAACCAAACATTGGTGACGTTGGGTTTCATGCAGAAACCAGCCACCCAGATGACCACAGAGTTCCCGGTGGTGCCGAGGAGAACGATGATAGCGTAAAAGACCATATCCACTGTCGTTTTCTCAAAGTCGGTTGAGATTTTAGAGTTGGAGGGAGGAGAAAGAGTCGTATTGTCGGTCATTCTGCAAGCAAGAAAGATGAATCCTTAAAATGTGCTTTCTCAGATTTTTCTCTGTTGGTTAACAGCAACTTTCGTACACTTAAGCACTTAACTTTGATCTGCCCACATGTTCTGTACATCATAAGCGTGTGGTTACCATGCTAGTCTCACGAGCTTCATCACACAGTACGATAAACATTATTGCAGTTGTCTGGCAACCAAGAGGTTCTAGGTGATTGAACTGATAGCCTATACTTGGATATCATAATAGGGACATTGATTTCAGCTATACATTTAGAATTTTACACATTTTTTGAATATATTATTGATGTTATATATATTAAAATAGGTTTAAGATTGTCCATAATCGTATATTGTAAAACTCAATTGTGAGGTAAAATAAAAAGGTGAAATAAATCTGGGAATTAATAGCATGATCTTACCTGGACAGCATCTGTCAGTTTTTTTTTTTTTTTTCTCTAATCAGCCCAAACTGGTCTCAGGATTAACAGCATTACATAATCCTTCTAAACATTGTTAGCGTAAACTATCTTTGAGTATTAAATATTCCTTGTATCGCTAGTGTTTAGAAAAATATTCAAGCTTCTTTTCTGGAGTCACTTGCAGCTGCTTTGATGTCACTTTGAACAGGTCTTTTTTTCACTGCATCTTTTGCCCTGTCATTCTAAAGTTTACTCTTTGGCAACATGGGAAGACAACAGGAAGAGGGAGGGGTGTGCAGATCTTTTTCTACAAGCACATCAAATTTTACTCAGAGCTTGATTGCCGACTACAGATAATATATTCAGTACTACACTTAAAACTTTGAGCTGTGGAAAAATGTGGGCATTTAGCAAACCCATGGATTTGGTTAGCTTATATTTTTAATAGCAGAATTCAGTACAAAGTATGCAGAGGTTGGTTTACCTCAAATTGAAAATTCTGCCATCATTTACTTATGATGGTTTTGTTCCAAATTTTAAATACATTTAAATATGTTGTTGTAGTGTTCCATTGTCAAAAACAACTACATGGAAATCAGCAAAGATGACATTAAAAACTGTGTCATTTAATTACCTTACCTAAGGGCACATCCCTTGCACCTTGCCAATGTTGTTGTGAGCATTTATACTTTTGGATACTGTCTGTATTGTTCTGCAATAACACTTCTGAAACACTAGTGGGCAGTGGGGTTTCTATGTTCCACTGTGTTTTTTCACTGGTGTTGCATGATGCCGTAGATATATACACTAGATATCGCATAGGGACCCTGAGCATGCGTCAATAGCGCCGCCACATTGGTACAGTGCTCCCAGGACAAATGTCATTCAACCGCACTAGTCAAGACAGTGTTATTACGTGAAGATACGGGACTTTAGCGCTGTCTACGGGTGTAGTAACGAGCAAACAAAGAAAACAAAGCACACAGGCAGAACATTTCATAGGTAATATTACGTTTTTTTCAGTTTTTGTATGTTCTGAACTTTTGTGCTAATCAGGTAACGTTATTGATGATAACAGTCTGCATTCACCATAAGGCAAAGCAGCTCCAACTCGCACTAAACACTCGGCTTATGCTAGTTTTGTTGAATAAAATCAGCAAACAATGCAAAAGAAATATGACAACGAGATGCTGCGCTGCCAGAAACTTGTATTATTGTCAGCTAACGTTAGTGAAAGAGTCGTTCGGGGGATTCATTCACAAACAAATCGCTCCCTCCGTCAGTATGAGAAGTGAAAGCAGGAGAGGAGGTGTGTTTCAGGACATGATTAGATCAAATTTAACAGGGAGGGTGGATAGTACATTTCTGTACACACAAACACACGCTTTTTGTCAGGAATGCACGTGCGGTCACTGATCCTTCAATGTAGAAAAGTGATGTAAAATTATAAATTTTGTAATTATAAAAAAAAAATTACATACTAACATCCAGAAAAACTCCCGATCATAGATGTATGTGTATATGTGTATATCTCTGGCTATGGATGGCCACAGTCCTCCACTGTACCTTGGTCATTCATTTCAAAGGAGCGCTACCCTGTAGCAAGATGGCAGCGCTATTGACGCATTCCGTCCAATAGACAACAATAGGCCAGGCGACATCTAATGTATATATCTATGGCATGATGCTACAGTAGCACTAGCTTAAAATCACACTCATTTAAGGAAAAAAGGAGGTGGTAACTGGCAAACTTGCAAACAAATTTATTCATAAAGTAAACACTAAATAATCTGGAGCTCCTCTGCAGGACTCGACAATTGTTCAACACTTGTGTCTTCAGCCTAACTTCGCCCACACTCGTCACCGCTACCATGCTGACCAATCACAACTCTTGCTCTTTGCATTGCCATGACGAGTAGTTAAATTTTTTGAGAGGTGTGTGTCAGGGTATTGTGAAGAGTATGCAACTATGCAAATGTTACGCCTGACCTCTGGAACACACTCAGCTCAAAAGTATAAATTGGCCTTCATGAGGAGAAGGAGGAGAATTGTGGGCCAGGGATTGTGAAAGCAAATTCAAGCTACCAGTTCAGGAAGATTCAGAAGACCACCAATGTGGGGCCACTGGAGCTGAACCATGATTGAGTTGTAAATCACATGAATCTATGGCAGGGCCGGAGGAACTGGAGGCCAGAGCAGAGCAAGGGACCAGGGCTGTGATAGAGAACACAGGAAGAGCACAGGATACTATGACAGAACTGGAGACAACCAGGGGAGTGCTGATGGAGTTGAAGGTCACCAAGGCAGAGCTAATGGAGCTGAAACAGAGGATGACCATCATGGCTATCATAGGCAGAAGGTTAACATAGATACTGTAGTTTTATCAGAAACAACAGAGGGATCAAAGATTGCCTCTGTAGCCTTTTTAGTACAGGCACATTCAGGAGAGACCTCTGTTATGTCAGAGCGGATATATTTCAGGCATGACCCCTGTGATTATGATTGTGGGCAAAGATTTTAGAGTGGACTATGCTTCCTAATGTAGAACTAGAAGTGGTGATTTTAGCAAGATGAGTTTTGAGATTAATACGATGCCAATTTCCATCACAGGAGGGACAGCCATCTGAAGAAGGACTTTAGTGTGGTACTCAAAATATTAATTATTCTGATGTAGTGGTTATGAGCATTAGCTTCTAGTTAACATGATAATTTGAAGTCAACCTAAGATCTCATGAAACAGGAGTTTCCATATTTGGTCCTGGAGGTCCACTGTTCTGCATAATTTACTTCTAGCTTGCCTCAACAGACCCTCCATTAGTAAGAACATGGTCTTACTAAGGGAGCAGAACTAGACACATCTGCCAAGTTTGAGCATAGCAGTTCCAACCTCACAACTAAATTCTATATTTAATAAAAGGCATACATTAGAGGTGATAGACAGTTGTATTCAAACGCAACATAATATGTTAAACATACAGCAAAAGTTAATCCAGACTTAATGGAAACCAAAACTAAAACAATCATTCAAACAAATGGAGGTAACCAAATCACTTATCTTAATTTAGGTTCTAAAGGTATTCAACTATCTCATTTGTTTAGAAAAACTTGAGTGTCAAGCTGAACCGAATGTAATGTGACCACTTAAAATGAGAATACATGCAAGAATTCACAATGAAAAACAATTGAGTGACATGAATGTTTTTAAAGTTGGCCCTCTTGTGGCCATTCTGTTTCAGAACAGTGTTTACTTCACAATGCTGCTTTGTGCTTTTATTTAAATTAGGAGTTTATAAGCGCAAGCTTGTACAAGTGTGATACACCATGTAGTAAGTGCTGTATATGTGTCTCTATGTGAACATATTTGTTTCCTAGTTCAAGATAGAACAATGACTAATATTTGCAAATGATACTTTGTAGGGTTCACTTGTTCCAAGATATAAAGGACAGAAATAGGCAGTGTTTGTGGAAGTGAGTGAGCAAGTTGAGAAATATGACCTTTATTTTTGTCTTTTCTTTGTTGTAAGATTTCAGTTCATGTTTACATGATGACAAAGTAAGTTTTATGTGGACTTTTTAACATTGACATTCTCCACCCTTCGCCAGACCTGCAAAATACAGCATTAGAAGACATTTTCATAGATACAGAAGTCAGAATTATTAAACCGCCTTTGAGTTTTTTCTTTCTTTTAAATATTTCCCAAATTATATTTAACAGAGCAAGGAAACTTTCACAGTATGTCTGATAATATTTTTTCTTCTGAATGAAGTCTTATTTGCTTTATTTTAGCTTGAATAAAAGTAGTTAAACATCATTTTGGAAATATTTAAAAAAGAAAAAGATATATTATATTATATAAATTATATATATATATATATATATATATATATATATATATATATATATATATATATATATATTAAACAAGCTAATATATGCTTTAATAAGCTAATATTCACCTTAAAATGGTTTTTAAAAAATAAAAAAAATCTTATTTATATATATATATATATATATATATATATATATATATATATATATATATATATATATATATATATATTGTCTACAGAGGAAACCATTGTTACACAATAACTTGCTAACAATCCATTTCACTGCCCTAGTTTTGTTCACATTTAAGAACTGTTTTAAGTGGATGTACGTCACGAAAAAAGAACAATCCCAACTTCCATTTCATGGTGACATTAAGAGTATACTCAGACATTCCAGGTCTCCTGGAAATTCTGGGATTCTCCCGCATATGCATAGGGACTCCCGAATGGCCGCAAACGAATTATAATCTCATGAAAATTTTGCGTCTCCTCCCCTGTCTTCAAATACATCGGGCACCCCTCTCCAATGCATCCCTCCCTGCACTCTCAAAAATAAAGGTATGCAAGCTGTCACTGGGTTGGTACCTTTTAAAAAGTTACACATTTGTCCTTAAAGGGTACATATTTTTACCATAAAAGTATATATTAGTACCTACAATTTTTTAGAGAAACACTTTTGTACCTCCGCTCTTCAAATATGTCACACAACCCCTTCCATCCACCCCCTATCCCCTCTCCATCTTCAAATATGTCACGCAAACTCCCGCCTTTCCCCCCTTTGAGATTCGTTGAGGCCCCCGTCCAAATCCCGTAACAAAATTTGTGTTCCTGCAAATCACCGATATCCCACTCGCAAATGACTTTTCCCAAATTGGGATGTTTACTGGCATCAATGTTCATCTACAGTCTGCAAACTGTCTCTTTTGATGCAGTTTTCATCATCAAGAGTGACCACGGAAATCTTAACAAACTGTCTACATGGACAATTCAGACAGGAGTCCACTCAGTAATATTGTGCTTGTGTTACACTTATCCTTTTTTAATATTATATGGGGCTAAGTGTAATTTAAATGTGGCATGGGTATGGCTGTTGTGTGATAACACGTGTGGAGTAGGTCTTTAAACACTTGACCCATTCTAGTTTGCACACCATCCAAACTGCTACATGGAAAAGCACATGTCCTCCATTCTCACCTCATTCTGTAGCACAAAGACTGTTTATAGATTTCAGCGTCTAGCTTTCAAACCAACAGTCTCACGAAAGCTCTAAAAAAACCTCCCTGGACTCTTTAGCTAGAAGTCCCCAACAACTTTACACCCTGCAAGGCTGTGTGGTCAACATGCAGCTCTTTATTTTGCTGGCTCATGCACTGCAATCTTCAGCTCCAACCACATCTCCAAGTTTTCAGGTGATACAACTGTTGCAGGCCTTATCAGCGGCCATAAAGAAACATCTGACAGAAAGGAAGTGGCACAACTGAGTGGTGTTGTGTGCAAACAAACGTTGTGTCTTTCATTGTGTAGAAGAGGTGTTGATGACTTAAGAAGGAACTATCCACTCCCCTTCATCAATTAACAATTGATTGCACAACTGTGCAGAGAATTAAAGAGCCCCTATTATGGGTTTTTGAAAATGACCTTCCATGCAATCTGTTACACAGCTCTAAGTGAAATTAAATATCCAGCTAAGGCTTAAATCTGAAAGTGTGCCGTGTTTAAAACTATTGATTCATCTATTAAGGAGTCGACTCAGAGTGGTTCAAACAAAGTAACAAATCTTGAGCCGTGTCGGCGTGACATCATTTTTCTAAAGAGTGCTTCAGCAATCTACACGCTTACAGTGGGGGATTTGTCAGCTGTTTGTTAAAGGAAGGATCAGAAAAGACTATTGATGTATGAGACTTTGTCAGAGCTTGACAGGAACGTTTTCAGTACACAGTTCGATGTGATTAAATTGATTGCCTCCATGTTTTCTCTAGCTCGCAAAATGTGTATTTAATTGTGTTTTGTAACGACTACTGTATCAGGTTAACTTTTTATATTCTCATATTGCATCTAAAACCATGGTAAAAACATGACGTGTGCCGCTTTGTTTACAGATGTAAATGCGTTTGTGAGCTCGCGATCCACTGTCGTTTGTCCTTGCTATGGCCACCGTCAGCTGTTCCTACACTAGGGATGGGAAGATTAACCGATATGTATCGATACGCGGTTATGCGCGTTCACGATGCGAGTGCATCGGTTGAGCAGCAGAGGATGAATGAAATTTTGGAAGCAAATCGAGATGCATCGGTTTTTGCGAGATGCATTGATTTTTCCGAGATACAGCTTATATTTTTAATATAGAATGTATTTTTTATTTATTAACAAGTGTTGTCAACCTGTTTTTGGCGCATAATTTAATCGACCTACATAAAGTAAGCCTTAGCAACGGATTTGCGGATGTGCACACACTACAACTCAGTGTATCAGGTGTGCGGATGAAGCTAGTGGAGCGCCCTCAGAAAGCGCGAGAAGCAAAACAAACATTTTATTCCCCACTGAGTTTTAAATCTAAAGTATGGCAAGCAACAATATGGATTTAAGGATGGACGACATGACAGGACAGATGCAATTTGCAAAATGTGCCGCGCATCTGTAAAATACGCGGGCAGTATGACTAATCTGATATCTCACTTGAAGCGGCGCCACGGTGTTGTTGTGAAAGCATCTTCCAGTGTTTCTGCATCCCCGGCTTTCGCACTGCTTCAACCAGCTCCAAAAGTGGTGAGAAAAGCATTGAAAGTTTTTTTTTCCATGCGCAACAGTTCTGCTCGCTCTACGCCAATAACGAATGCTATTGCATTGTTCATCTGCAAAGATATTCAGCCTAGTGTCACGGAGAACGAAGGTTTTAAACACCTCCTCCTGTTAATTTTTATTTAATTATAATAATAATATTAATAATAATAATGATAAAAATAATTGGGTGTCACAGTGGCACAGTGGGTAGTTTGACCACCTCACAGCAAGAAGATTGCTGGTTTGTTATATTTTTATTAGCCTGTTGTTTACAGTGACAGTGATGTTTCAACGCAGCATAACACTGCTAGTTCACCACCTTAAGTTTTGAATAATCAGTGGCAAAATATATCTTTGTAAAACTTGTTTTCATAGTTGAAAATTTAAATCACAATTCTTGTTGTGCAATGCTAATTTTATTTATGTTGAAAGAGTGCAAATATATACATATTTTTTTAATATATATTGCACTTATACATTCTGTTTATCTTGAAAATACTTAAATAATATGTGCTATATGTTCTAAAATGGCCCTCTACTGTAAACTGACACTGGCTCTGAGAGAAAAGCCAGTTTGTAAAAAAAAGTCTTGGTTTTGCTTGGTTAATAAATAATCAAACTCATTCAATGGCACAGCATCCTCTTTCACATCATCTCATAAACTTGATCTAATTAGTTAGTGCTGAAATATCGCATCGTATCGTGATATGGGTGTGAATCGTATCGTGTTGCATCGCAATATGTCACAAATGTATCGCTAATATATCGGATCGTATTCTTAGTATCGAGATGCGTATCGGATCGGCATTATAGCTTAGATGCCCAACCCTATCCTACACACATGCAGCAGTCAAGTTTGTTTTCATTGAATCTCTCTTCAGTCGCATTGAGGCTGTCGGATGCGAAAGTCTAAGCACACTTTTGCAAAGGTTTGTTATATACTTCGAAACTGTGCTCTGCCATCTCAAAGGCATTAATTGACCCGATTTCTTACTCTTCAGAGTGATTGGCCGTTCTATGCACTCCCATTAGTGTCTCTCCTAGACACGTCGAAGTTCCCAATCTGAAGGGGAACTTGTGAACTTGCACCAGCACAAACACTCTTTGACCTATTTAAGACACTCAGTGAATCATTAGTGTGGTGCTACATATGAAGTTGAGGGGAGGGGGTCATTTTGAATTTATAAGAGAAAAGTATTTAAAGCCATCTTTCAACAGAACCATTGAGGTATAAAGCCTGATTTATACTTCTGCGTCAAGTGACCGGCGTAACCCACGGCTGTGTGGCTGTGCATTTATACTTCTGCGCGCTGTCTCTGTTGGTTTGCATTAACACTTACGAAACGCTAGTTGGCAGTGAGGTGTAAATGTTCCTCTGTGTCGAGTTTCTTCGCTGCTTTTTTGCTTTTCCTGAACACTTCCGGGATGTACAAGTGGCTCAAACTCGCTCATTTTGAGGCAGGAACCGGCGGATGTGCAGCAACTTAACTATGAGGTAAACACAAAACAAAACTTTCCATCCGGAGCTCCTTCACGGGACTCCACACTTGTAAACAATCGCTACATTGGGTGTGCACCATTCGCCCGGGTCTCGGTCCCGCCCCGACTCGTCAGCGCTACCAAGCCGACCAATCACAGAGCTTGCGCTACGCGTTGTTGCGACGTGTAGTTACATTTTTTGAGAGGTGCACGTCAGTGACGGCGACGGCCACGGCGAAGGGCTATGCGTCAGCGCCGTAGCATACGCCGGTGTTTGACGCAGAAGTATAAATCAGCCTTAAGGCACATTCCAGTTCTAGAAAGGCTGTGAGCAGTAGCTTATTTACATTTTAAAAAAGAACACCAAAAAAGCATTATTTTATATATATATGAGGTATTTTTGAGTTGAGACTTAACATATACTGTTTTTTCAGGTAATATCCAAGACCTGTTTTGTAAGAAATACATAGTAAGACACGTTTACAGTTTGCATGATCTGATAAATTAACAAGAAAAAGAGAGTAAAAACTCCTAAACTTTAGTTTCACACTCAACACCTATGGTCTTTAGAAATGAATTGCTGATATCTTCCCCAATACCTTGCTGGGATAGACTTTGGCCTTCCTCCATAAGTGCTCTGCGAAAAATCCCAGACAAACTTTGGTTGCATCGTCGACTAACATCCAGTCCCATGAAGAAGTACAATATTGGGTTAATGCAGCTGTTGAAATAGGCTAAGTTTGAAGCCATATTCCATCCTATTTTTACCACCTCATTGTCTTTATTCACCAATTTGACCAGCCCTAGAAAGTGATATGGAGCCCAGCATAGGAAAAAGGCACAGACCAAAACAGCAAGAATGCGAAGAGGCTTTGCTTTTCTGGAGAGCCTTGATCTGCGGATCCCAATAGCAGCCAGTGTGTAGCAGATAAAGATGATCAGAAAGGGCAACAGGAATCCACAGATGAAACGAATGAAGTAGTAGACATACTTTGTTGAAATGCCAGTCTCGGATGACCCATTCACCTGCAAGTAAAATCAAATAAATTATAAATACATATATCATTTTCATACAAGGTGAACATACAGTGATTCTTAATGCCATTCTGACCTTCAGTGAGCAGTGGCTTAAGTTGTTCTTGCCAGGAAAGACCTGCCGGTAAACAAAGTATGGAGAACTAAAGATCACAGCCACGATCCAAACTCCCACACTGACCACACGAGCAGCACATACTGTCCGTCGTTCCCTGGTGAAAAATGGATGCCATATGCAAAGCGCTCGATCCACACTGATGACAGCCAGAAGAAAAACACTGCAGAACATGTTGGCATATTTAATGAAACCATTGAACTTGCAGAGAAAGACTCCAAAAGGCCAGTAATCAAAGAAGACTTTAGAGATGAGTGAAGAAATTCGTGTCAAGCAGAAAATCAAATCTGCTACTGCGAGGTTGACCAACCATACTTTAGTGACGTTGGATTTCATGTGGAAACCAGCCACCCAGATGACCACAGAGTTCCCGGTGGTGCCGAGGAGAATGACGATGGTGTAGAAGACCATATCCACTGTGGTTTTCTCATAGTGGATTGAGATTTTAGAGTTGGATAGGAAGGAAAAAGTTGTATTGTTTGTCATCCTACAAGCAAGACAGGTAATCTTTAAAAGGTGCTTTCTCAGTTATTCTGCTACATGTTTACAGCAACTTTCATACATTCAAACGTCCCCTGAAGTGCCTTAAAATATATAATATTAAGATATATAAAATATACAATATAAAGACTGGGTGGAATATATCATGAAGCTCATCTTTAATATGTGCTTTAAATGAATGGCCAATAGAGCAGAGCTGGTGAGCTAAATCACATTTGACCTGATGACATTCCCAGTCCATATTAGCAATGCTGAGTCTGTCTAACTGTTTCTCTACTTTAAAGGGCATCTTTGATGCAAAATCAACTTTTGAAGCTGTTTGGACAGAACTGTGTGTAGGTGTAGTGTGCCCACAGTCATATTGAAGTGAAATAAACACAACATGTCTCTTTTTTATAATTTCCTGATCTTAAAATAGGGTCCAAATCCCTGCAACTTTGAGGCCCACCTCAATTTGACTTAGGAGTGTGTTTTCCCCGGCCCACTGAATTAATTGACAAGTGCATATTAACATGTCTCCATAGTAACCTGTATAATCATGTCCACAAGGCAAGACTTGCAAAGAAACTGGGATTAAAAAGATCTGTTCCAACTCTCTGTGATCAGCTGCACCTCAAGAATGAGTACATCCGTTTTCTTTCAGCTTAGTCCCTTTATTCATCAGGGGTCGCCACAGCAGAATGAACTGCCAACTTATCCGGCACATGTTTTACACAGCGGATGCCTTTCCAGCTGCAACCCAGTACTGGGAAACATAATACACACTCATTCACACTCATACACTACGGCCAATTTAGTTTATTGAATTCACCTATAGCGCATGTCTTTAGACTGTGGGGGAAACAAGAGTACCTGGGGAAAACCCATGCGAACACCCATTGCTGTGAGGAAGGAGGAGGGTGGGTCAGTCAATCGGGCTGTCAGTCAGTCGACAACAGCCTCTTGTGGATTTACATGAGAACAGCAGGTGTAATTGGCTATCGCGAGAGAAATTTGAGATCTAAAAAAGCGTGTACAGCGGCTGGTGGATTCACGAAAACAAAAACATAGCTCCTGGGACGTATTTGCCATTCTCCAGAAATGTATATAGCATCTTCAGGATGTGTCTGGGTTTAGTAATGTGCAAACACGTTTAAATAGAAATCATTACTTTTTATTTCATAGATTAACACAAAATCAAAATCACTTTCCCAAATGGTCTGCAGTAATATTGTAAATGCTAAAATTTTGGGGTTTTAATAAAGTTAGTATTCTGACACATGGACTCTTAAAATAAACGATAGCAAACTCCTGTTTTGTTTTCAATTGTGTTATTTAAAACATTTTGTTTATATTCAGATAAGAATATCTCTATTAAATATAAATACTGACTTTACCCATGGGTTCCCCCGTTTTTTGGTCCCACATTATTAAACATTAAAAATATTATTATAAAACATTAAAAATGTGAACCTCATTAATGGTTATTAAACATGAAGAGGCGCTTGCCTTTTTTCCATGTTAATTGTACATGTGTTTAGGTGACTTCTCTATGAATGCTCATGTGCATTTATAACCAATTACAGTCATGTCTTATAGTCCGCAGACCCTTAAGACAGTATTGGTCATTTGATTAGTCAGAGAGAAGCTGAAATGTGCGGTGATGTCATGTTTTAAATGCTTATATTTTCTCAAGACAAATTTTGTCACTGTTTTGGAGAACACTAGTTTATAGCAACTTAGATACATAGACTGTAAAATATTTGGACGTAGTGTCCGTGACGTCACCCATAGATTCCTGAAGAGCGCAAAAGAAGCCATGAGTAGGCGCGGCAAACTGTCGCCATTTTGTTTGTGCGTCATCGCACCCACGGTGGGATACAAAACAAGGGCAAAGAGGCGGAGAGTGAGCGGAGCTACAGACACCTGCTGGCATTTTGCTTGGACCTGGCTTAGACACAATTTACTTTGGGAAAACGCTTAATACTTTATCACCTGCGACTTGTTTGTTTTCTGACCACATGTGCTTGGCTGTACACTATATCAATAAAGTGTTTAGACTTTTAAAAATACTGTAGTAATACATTGAGCCACTAAGTATTGTTCTTATGACGTTTTCCAACAGGAGGAAAACACAAATTACTTTCAAACACTTCAGATATAGTCTGTGTTAGTAAATGCAGGACTATTGATGAAATCCAGCATAACACTGTATGACAACACTTCAGATGACTGATCTAGAGCCTACAACTAATCAATCTGTCAGATTCTAGAGTGCATTACAGTTCTAAAGAACATTAAAAATGATAAATGATCTTAAATAAAACAAATACATTTATAGAGATGTTTTACAAGTATATAACTTTACTCACATGGGAAACAGAGGCCATGGGAATGGTTTGTGAGCACAATTAAGTGCACACAGCATCCCAAATCATCTGATAATTGTAGGAAATAATCCCAAAAGGCAACTGACTGTGTAAAGCCACATAAAACAAAACAAAAATGGGATGAATATGCCGAAATCAGTGGCTAATCTGCTGGAGTCAGCTGAGGTAAAGTGATGGCGACCAGCGAGACCTAGCTGTCAATCAAGTGGCCACGCCCTTAATTATGCAAACTTAACATTACCTAAATATAAAGGAAACTGATGAGAAAAATTCACCCCCGAGTTGTCATGAAGGTTAATATTAGCTGTATGGACCAAAATCTTTTCTTGTACCAGCATGTAAACACCCTTTTTTCTGCTGTAAAGTTGGCCATTCTTAGATACAATAACATTTTAATATTAACACCTAAAAACCTTTTATTTTGATTTCAGGTGGAAATTTAAGCAATTATCTATAATCTGCCCATACATTTTGTGCATCATAAGCATGTGGTTACCAGTCTTCGTCACAATAAGATAAACATGATTGTCAGGCAACCAAGAGGGTCTAAGTTATTAAACTGATAGGGTTTACTTACAAGCCATAATAGAAACCGTGATTGCTTACCTGAACAGCAGCAGTGCGTTTTAC